>NC_069502.1:536218698-536290656 GCF_027579735.1 Bombina bombina | reverse complement strand
TCTCCTCCTTGGAGTTTGAATTTGGTTCTGGGGGCTCTTCAAGCTCCTCCGTTTGAACCTATGCATTCGCTGGACATTAAATTACTTTCTTGGAAAGTTTTGTTTCTTTTGGCCATCTCTTCTGCTAGAAGAGTTTCTGAATTATCTGCTCTTTCTTGTGAGTCTCCTTTTCTGATTTTTCATCAGGATAAGGCGGTTTTGCGAACTTCTTTTAAATTTTTACCTAAGGTTGTGAATTCTAACAGCATTAGTAGAGAAATTGTGGTTCCTTCATTGTGTCCTAATCCTAAGAATTCTAAGGAAAGATCGTTGCATTCTTTGGATGTAGTTAGAGCTTTGAAATATTATGTTGAAGCTACTAAAAAATTCCGAAAGACTTCTAGTCTATTTGTTATCTTTTCCGGTTCTAGGAAAGGTCAGAAGGCCTCTGCCATTTCTTTGGCGTCTTGGTTAAAGTCTTTGATTCATCATGCTTATGTCGAGTCGGGTAAAACTCCACCTCAAAGGATTACAGCTCATTCTACTAGGTCAGTTTCTACTTCCTGGGCGTTTAGGAATGAAGCTTCGGTTAATCAGATTTGCAAAGCAGCAACTTGGTCTTCTTTGCATACTTTTACTAAATTCTACCATTTTGATGTGTTTTCTTCTTCTGAAGCAGTTTTTGGTAGAAAAGTACTTCTGGCAGCTGTTTCAGTTTGATTCTTCTGCTTATAATTTCAGTTTTTTTCATTATAAGATTTAAACTTTGTTTTGGGTGTGGATTATTTTCAGCGTAATTGGCTGTCTTTATTTTATCCCTCCCTCTCTAGTGACTCTTGCGTGGAAGATCCACATCTTGGGTATTCATTATCCCATACGTCACTAGCTCATGGAGTCTTGCTAATTACATGAAAGAAAACAACATTTATGTAAGAACTTACCTGATAAATTCATTTCTTTCATATTAGCAAGAGTCCATGAGGCCCACCCTTTTTTGTGGTGTTTATGATTTTTTTGTATAAAGCACAATTATTCTAATTCCTTATTTTTTATGCTTTCGCACTTTTTTCTTATCACCCCACTTCTTGGCTATGCGTTAAACTGATTTGTGGGTGTGGTGAGGGGTGTATTTATAGGCATTTTGAGGTTTGGGAAACTTTGCCCCTCCTGGTAGGAATGTATATCCCATACGTCACTAGCTCATGGACTCTTGCTAATATGAAAGAAATGAATTTATCAGGTAAGTTCTTACATAAATTATGTTTTTTCTAAGATAATCAATTATTTGGTTCATAATTGGATTCAATTCTTAACTGTTACTCTGGGCTTCAAGATTGAGTTCTAAGACTAAAACTTTAAGCTTATTCTAGTTTGGTTGTTCTTATTAAGGAACGAAATCCTAAATTCTTTCCCAAGTAACATGTTTTTAATTGGAAGTTTTTTAGTTCAAAATCAACTCCCTATTTTGCATGTATGTGCCGTATTCCAGCTTGGCTGGTAAGGGGCAGGTTAAAGACTTTTTTTGAAATTTGTTTGGTTCTATTCGGTCCAAATTTCTTTGATTTTGGGTACAGAATAAAATTCAGTGTAAAACCGTCTGTGAGAAGTGTTTTTTCTCTCTATTATATTCCAGCTATTCCAGTAAGGCTAACACTTTCCTTAAGTGTGTTTCAGTCCTATATATTTTGGGTAATGTTGAAGCGCGGCTGATCACCCGTTGGGGCTCAAGCGCTGCTCAGACCTGGAATCTTCTGGGGTATTTATTCCAGTTCCATTTTTAGGAACTGGGTTTTGGGGTTTTATTCAAAACTATTCATTGTTCAAAAGATAGAAAATCTTTTTGTTATATAGATGTACCATCTTTTAGATTGGTATTTATATGGTCTATTCTGCCTTTTTTGGTCAGTGATAGCATTATTTGTTTTCATTAGATGCATATCTTCATTTTCTGTTTTCATTCAGATTATTTACTGAGGCTGCGGAATCTCATATGATTCAACTTTGTTTTTTCAGGACATGGTTAGAGGATCTTTTTATCAAAAGCTCCTGATTCCTCACACAAGGGTCACCTTTTTTAGGTTTCCAGATAGTTTGTGTCACTGTTTTTGTCTCTAACAGACAAGTGATAATTTTATTGGGTTCCGTCTGTCGGTACCTTCAGTCTCTATTATTTCCTTCAGTTGCTATACATGCATGGAAGTTTTAGGTCTTATGACTACAGCATTGGATTCAATTCCCTTTGCTCATTTTCATAGAAAACCTTTTCAGTTTTTTATGCTGAATAATGGTGCGGGGATTCTAGGATTTCACTTTTTAAATCTTAGAATCCTAATGTTTAACTATCTTTGATTTGGTGGTTAAGATCACCATCATTTTGTTCTACAGGTCTCTTCGGTTCTTTCAACCTGGACCATGATCTCTACAGATGCGAGTCTTTTAGGTTGGGAGGATGTCTGAGGATCTCTGTCAGCACAAAGGGTTTGGAAATCTCAGGAGGCGAGATTACCATTTGATATTTTGGAACTCTGTGCATTCTCAGAGTTCTTCAGTTGGTTTCTTTTTGAAGAAGAGACTTTTATTGTTTTTTTCAGACAATGTCACAACTGTGGTGTATGTCAATCATCAGGGTGGGACTATCAGTCCTTAGGCTGTGACAGAAGTATTTCGGATATTTGCTTGGGCTTAATCCAGCTCCTATCTAAATTCTGTGGTCTTTTTCCCAGATATAGACATTTGGGAAGCGGATTATCTCTGTTAATAAAGCTTTACGTCCAGGAGAATGGTCTCTTTACCCAGATATGTTTAGAACTTCCCAGGGGCCTATTCAGGTCCGGGGATCCTCAAGCGGAAGTAGTGTATGAATTGACATTTCTTTGGAATTATCATTCTGTCTATATCCTTCAGCCTCTAGTTCTTCTTCCAAGTGATTTCCAAAATTCTAATGGAGCGTTTGTTTGTACTGCTGGTGGCTCCAGCATGGCCTCACAGGTTTTGGTATGCGGATCTCATTCGGATGGCCAGTTGCCAACCTTGGACACTTCCTTTAAGACCAGACTTTCTTTCTCAAGGCCCATTTTTCCATCAGGATCTCAAATCATTACATTTGAAGGTATGGAGATTGAACGTTTGATTCTTAGTCATAGAGGTTTCTCTGACTCATTGATTAATACTATGTTTCAGGCTCGTAAATCTGTCTCTAGACAGATTTATTAACAAGTTTGGAAGACTTTCATTTCTTGGTGTTCTTCTCATAAAATCTCTTGGCATTCTTTTAGATTTTCTAGAATTTTACAATTTCTTCAGGATGGTTTGGATAAGGGTTTGTCTGCAAGTTCTTTGAAAGGACAAATCTCTACTCTTTCTGTTCTTTTTCACAGAAAGATTGCTAATCATCTTGATATTCATTGTTTTGTACAGGCTTTGGTTCGTATCAAGCCTGTCATTAAGTCAATCTCTCCTCCTTGGGGTCTTAATTTGGTGCTGGGGGCTTTTCAGGCTCCTCCGTTTGATCCTATTCTTTTTATTCTTCTTTCTCTGGACATTAAATTGCTTTCTTGGAAAGTATTGTTCCTTTTGGCTATCTCTTCTGCAAGAAGAGTTTCTGAGTTATCTGCTCTTTCTTGTGACTCTCCTTTTCTGATTTTTCATCAGGATACGGCAGTGTTACTTCTTGATATTCATCATTTTGTTCAGGCTTTGGTTCATATCAAACCTGTTATTAAGCCAATTTCTCCTCCTTGGGTCTTAATTTGGTTCTGAAGGCTTTACAGGCTCTTCTATTTGAGCATATGCTTGTTCTAGACATTAATTACTTTCATGGAAAGTATTGTTCTTTTTAGACATCTCTTCAGCTAGAACAGTTTTTGAATTATCTGTTCTTTCTTGTGAATTTCCTTTTTCTGATTTTATTCATCAGGATAAGGTGGTTTTTGCTGTCCTCATTTCAATTCTTACCTAAAGTTGTAAATTCTAACAACATTAGGGAGGATTTATTGTCTTTTCCTAAGACTTTTTTGGTAAGATTCTTACATTCTTTGGATATGGTAAGAGTTTTGAAATCCTATGTTGAAGCTATTCAGTTTTCAGACAGATTTCTAGTCTGTTATCTTTTCTGGTTTTTAGGAAGGTCAAAAGGTTTCTGACATTTCTTTGGCATCTTGGTTAAACTTTTGATTCATCATGCTTATTTGGAGTCGGGTTGATTCCCGCCTCAGAGGATTACGGCTCATTCTACTAGGTAAGTTTCTACTTCCTGGGCTTTTTGAGAATGAAGCTTCTGTTGATCAGATTTGCAAAGCAATGACTTGGTCTTCTTTGCATACTTTTGCTAAATTCTACCATTTTGATGTTTTCTCTTCTTTAGAAGCAGTTTTGGTAGAATGGTACTTCAGGCAGCTGTTTCAGTTTGATTCTTCTGCTTATAATTTCATTTTTTTCTTTATAAAAATTTAAACTTTTTGATTTGGGTAGTGGATTAATTTTTTTCAGCGGAATTGGCTGTCTTTTTTTTATCCCTCCCTCTCTAGTGACTCTTGCGTGGAAGATCCACATCTTGGGTATCTGCTATCCCATACGTCACTAGCTCATGGACTCTTGCTAATTACATGAAAGAAAACATAATTTATGTAAGAACTTACCTGATAAATTCATTTCTTTCATATTAGCAAGAGTCCATGAGGCCCACCCTTTTTGTGGTGGTTATGATTTTTTTATATAAAGCACAATTATTCCAATTCCTTATTTTTGATGCTTTCGCTCCTTTCTTATCACCCCACTTCTTGGCTATTCGTTAAACTGAATTGTGGGTGTGGTGAGGGGTGTATTTATATGCATTTTACGGTTTGGGAAACTTTGCCCCTCCTGGTAGGAATGTATATCCCATACGTCACTAGCTCATGGACTCGTGCTAATATGAAAGAAATGAATTTATCAGGTAAGTTCTTACATAAATTATGTTTTTTGTTCCTTTCGCAATTTCAGGAACGGCCCCGCTTCATCCTCTCCGGCTGCAAAGCAAGAGGGTAACGCTTCACAGCCCAAGGCAACTTGGAAACCTTACCAGGGCTGGAATAAGGGTAAACAGGCCAAAAAGCCTGCAGCTGCCACCAAGACAGCATGAAGGGGTAGCCCCCGATCCGGGACCGGATCTAGTAGTAGGGGGCAGACTCTCTCTCTTCGCTCAGGCCTGGGCAAGAGATGTACACGATCCTTGGGCATTAGAGATTGTAGCCCAGGGATACCTTCTAGAATTCAAGGACTCTCCTCCAAGGGGAAGATTCCACATTTCTCGTCTGTCTACGATCAGACAAAGAAAGAGGCGTTTTTACGCTGTGTAGAAGATCTACTTACAATGGGAGTGATCCACCCAGTTCCAATTGCAGAACAAGGACTGGGGTTTTAATCAAACCTTTTTGTGGTTCCCAAAAAAGAAGGAACTTTCAGACCAATCCTGGATCTCAAAATTCTAAACAAATTCCTCAGAGTCCCATCATTCAAGATGGAAACCATTCGGACAATCTTACCAATGATCCAGGAGGGTCAATATATGACTACCGTGGATCTAAAGGATGCGTATCTGCATATTCCTATCCACAAAGATCATCACCAGTTTCTCAGGTTCGCCTTTCTGGACAAGCATTATCAGTTTGTGGCTCTTCCTTTCGGGTTGGCCACTGCTCCCAGAATTTTCACAAAGGTGCTAGGGTCCCTTCTGGCGGTTCTAAGACCGCGGGGCATAGCAGTGGCGCCTTACTTAGACATCTTAATTCAGGCGTCGACTTTCCAAAGAACCAAGTCTCACACGGAGATCGTATTGGCCTTTCTGAGGTCTCATGGGTGGAAGGTGAATGTAAAATAGAGTTCTCTCTCTCCCCTCACAAGAGTTCCATTCCTAGGAACCCTAATAGACTCGGTAGAAATGAAAAATATTTCTGACGGAGGTCAGAAAGTTAAAACTCTTAACTACTTGCCGAGCTCTTCATTCCATTCCTCGGCCATCTGTAGCTCAGTGCATGGAGACAATCGGACTAATGGTAGCGGCAATGGACATAGTCCCTTTTGCTCGGATACACCTCAGACCACTGCAACTATGCATGCTCAAACAGTGGAATGGGGATTATGCAGATTTGTCTCCTCAAATTCAGTTGGACCAGGAGACCAGAGATTCTCTTCTCTGGTGGTTGTCTCAGGATCACCTGTCTCAGGGAATATGTTTCCGCAGACCAGAGTGGATCATTGTAACGACCGACACCAGTCTGTTAGGCTGGGGTGCGGTCTGGGACTCCCTGAAAGCTCAGTGCTTATGGTCTTGGGAAGAAACTCTTCTCCTGATAAACATTCTGGAACTGAGGGTCATATTCAACGCTCTTCAGGCATGGCCTCAACTAGCTGCGGCCAAATTCATCAGATTTCAGTCGGACAACATCACGACTGTAGCTTACGTCAATCATCAGGGGGGAACAAAGAGTTCCCTAGCAATGACGGAAGTAACCAAAATAATCAGGTGGGCGGAGGATCACTCCTGCCATCTCTCAGCAATTCACATCCCAGGAGTAGACAACTGGGAGGCGGATTTTTTAAGTCGTCAGACTTTTCACCCGGGGGAGTGGGAACTCCACCCGGAGGCATTTGCCCAGCTAACTCAGCTTTCGGGCACTCCTGAGTTGGATCTGATGGCATCCCGTCAGAACACCAAACTTCCTCTCTACGGGTCCAGGTCCCGGGATCCCAGGGCGGTATTGATAGTTGCTCTAGCAGCGCCTTGGTCCTTCAATCTGGCTTATGTTTTTCCACCGTTTCCTCTCCTCCCGCGTCTGGTTGCCAGAATCAAGCAGGAGAAGGCTTCGGTGATTCTGATAGCGCCTGCGTGGCCACGCAGGACTTGGTATGCAGACCTAGTGGACATGTCATCTGTCCCACCATGGACATTGCCAATGAGGCAGGATCTTCTGATACAGGGCCCGTTCAAGCATCCAAATTTAGTTTCTCTACGTCTGACTGCTTGGAGATTGAACGCTTAATTCTATCAAAGCGTGGGTTCTCTGAGTCAGTTATAGATACTCTGATTCAGGCTAGAAAGCCTGTCACCTGGAAAATCTACCATAAGATATGGCGGAAATATCTTTGTTGGTGTGAATCCAAGGGTTACTCATGGAGTAAGATTAGGATTCCCAGGATATTGTCTTTTCTCCAAGAAGGATTGGAGAAAGGATTGTCAGCTAGTTCCTTAAAAGGACAAATATCTGCTTTGTCTATTCTTTTGCACAAGCGTCTGGCGGATGTTCCAGACGTTCAGGCATTTTGTCAGGCTTTAGTTAGAATCAATAGTAAAGATAGAATAGATAGAGGCGCCAATGGTGCAGATCAATTAGGAATCTCAAGGGTTACCAATAAGAGCTATACACAGGGTACTCACTTGTAGAAAAGGCAATCCATTATGCCTATAGGAGCAGACTGGATTTCTACAGCAGTCCAGCTAGCTGATCAAGGTCCCAACAAGCAACTCCAGGGTGCAGGGGATCTACAAGTCCAGGTTGTAGACCAATACAAGGTGTGCAGGCAGGATGGTAGAAATAGGGGAAGTCACCCTATTCGTAGCGTAGCACCAAGATATGATAGACACTTAAAAGTTGGTAATATAAAAACAAATTTATTTAAAAATTGTAAAATACACAACTTTTTATAGTGCCAAATAAAATCTTGGATAAAAGGAGAAACAATGCAACGCGTTTCTCAGTAAAAACTGTTTCATCAGGCATCTGATGATGCCTGATGGTGGTATCTAATAAGAATATCAATCAGGAGATTGTTGTTCCGTCATTGTGTCCTAATCCTTCTTCAAAGAAGGAACGTCTATTACACAATCTTGACGTGGTTTGTGCTTTAAAGTATTATTTACAAGCTACTAAAGATTTTCGTCAAACATCTGCTTTGTTTGTTGTCTACTCTGGACAGAGGAAAGGCCAAAAGGCTTCGGCAACTTCTCTTTCGCTTTGGCTAAGAAGTATAATACGCTTAGCTTATGAGACTGGTGGCCAGCAGCCTCCTGAAAGAATTACAGCTCATTCTACTAGAGCTGTGGCTTCCACATGGGCCTTTAAAAATGAGGCTTCTGTTGAACAGATTTGTAAGGCGGCGACTTGGTCTTCGCTTCATACTTTTTCTAAATTCTATAAATTTGATACTTTTGCTTCTTCGGAGGCTATTTTTGGGAGAAAGGTTTTACAGGCAGTGGTTCCTTCCGTTTAAGTACCTGCCTTGTCCCTCCCTTCATCCGTGTACTTTAGCTTTGGTATTGGTATCCCACAAGTAATGGATGATCCGTGGACTGGATACACCTTACAAGAGAAAACATAATTTATGCTTACCTGATAAATTTATTTCTCTTGTGGTGTATCCAGTCCACGGCCCGCCCTGTCATTTTCAGGCAAGTATTTTTTTAACTCTAAACTACAGTCACCACTGCACCCTATAGTTTCTCCTTTCTCTTGCTTGTCTTCGGTCGAATAACTGGAGGTGGCAGTTAGGGGAGGAGCTATATAGACAGCTCTGCTGTGGGTGATCCTCTTGCAACTTCCTGTTGGGAAGGAGAATATCCCACAAATAATGGATGATCCGTGGACTGGATACACCACAAGAGAAATAAATTTATCAGGTAAGCATAAATTATGTTTTTACCTCACTTTGCTCAGCTACACGTTAGACTGAGGTATGTGGGAGGGGGTTTATAGAGCTCTTGGGGTTTGGTAATCTTTGCCTCTTCCTAGTGGTAGAGCAGAGTAATTCCCAAGAGTAATGGATCATGGACGCTCACCATCATTAAGGAATTTATTAGGTGAGCGTAAAATATTTTTTTTCCAGCGGCATACGCACATATTCTGTGAGAGGCCATGCATCATCATTCAAACGCCATGTTTGCTTAAAGAGGTGGCTGTGGTATGTATTGCTTCTGAAGAAATAATGTGTGTCATACAAGCTAATGCTGACCCTCTGAGAAGGTGTGGTGTTTGAATACTGGTGCACAGCACTCGTAGGATATGTGCGTATGCCGTAGAAAAACAGTAATAATTTTTATTAGAAGCAATTTTGCAAAGTGTATTGCAAAAATGCTTCTATTTCAAATTGAAATGCACCCATGCACATTTTTATTTTTAACCTTTCTATCCCTTTAATGTTATGAAAAATGTCTCACAGATTACTAATATTATAGATGTTTGTTGATTCAAAACTCAGGATACATGAAAAATGTTTTGCCAATTCCATAAACTTTAAAATATATTAGAAAAGTTGATTTGTTTTTTCATAACTGCCAAGTTAAAGGGCCAGTAATATAATATCAGCTTATCGCCGTCTTTCTACCTTAAAAGATTTCAGTGAAAAATCGCTACAAAAGTTACTTTAACAGTACGCCGCTCCTTTCTCTACTGAGCAGCGGGTCTGTTTGTTTTCCCTAAGCCATCGGGCACGCTGTCTATTCACAGCTGGCCTGATCGCTCCATTAAACTCAATGTAGCTCGCTTCTGCTGCCAGACCAGAGCGGGAGCGAGTTACATTGAGTTTAATGGCGCGATCGGGCCGGCTGTGAATAGACAGCGTGCCCGATGGCTTAGGGAAAACAAACCGATCCGCTCAGTAGAGCCAGGAGCAGCGTACTGTAAAAGTAACTTTTGTAGCAATTTTTCACTGAAATCTTTTAAGGTAGAAAGATGGCGATAAGCTGATGTTATATAATTCTGCTCATAGTGCAGAATTATATAACATTATTTTGTAGGTTTACTGGTCCTTTAATGTGCTAATCTGTGTAGTTATTAATAAGTGATGTACAATGGAAATTTTAGATCAGTTGTTGCAAACAGAGTTAAGTGAAAAAAAGGAAAATAAAATGTATTTCTTTATTCTTAGCACTTGTTGATTGTTGTTAGACTTAGCGTGATACTAGAACTTCATGTCTTTTATCTCTGTCAGTAACAAATCACCTCTGCATTTCTTTCAGTTTTCTCCCTTATGTAATGGATCTAAAAGATATCTCTCTTCCACTGGAGCAGATGGCACCATTTGTTTCTGGCTTTGGGACGCTGGTACTCTTAAAATAAAGTAAGTTTATAACTTTTTTTATGTTCTTGGATCAAGCAGAGCTTGACAAACCTGGGTGCTTGGAACATGGGGTACCCCATAAATGTTCCCGGCCGCAGTGAATTGTGGACCCTGACCCTAAATTGGTTTTACATGTCATTATTTTGTACATCGGAATAAAAGCAACTTGCTTTTGTTCTCTGCAGCTGCACCTCTTAGTCATAGCGCACTGATATGGCTGAGCAATGCCATACAGAACAAGCCTGTGGGAGGCTTCTGACTCAAAGCACACTTCCACTCTGATGGCCGTGCTTTTCCCCTTCCTCTTGCTGCAGTCCTAAGCACTTCTTCACACACTGCTCCTGGTTTTGTGTAGCTCACTGCTTCGCTAATCCTTCATTGCTACAACTGAGGGCCTGTGTCAAGGTAGACAGAATAACAATTTTAAGCCAGTCTTTGGTAGCAAACTTGCATTAGGTACCAGGAAGAGACTACATTAAAGCTTTGAAAAACGTTGTTCTTACTTTGTCACATCCAGCACTGCTTTACATGCTGCTCCCAATGTTGTTGAGAAATTTTTTTTAATTTATAGTTTTCTAACATAGATTATGAGGTTAGGGTTGTGTGTATCTTACTCGCTCCCAGAGGGTACAATTCATTTTTTGTGTTTTATTTTATTACTCACAAAAGCTTATAGCATATTCTGTGTATTACTGGCTTCCTGGGGGTTAAATAAATGAGGCTTGTGTATCACTAGCTCCTAAGGGTTTGATACTGTTTTATGTATTACCAGGTTGAAAGGGATTAAATAAATGTTACTGGCAGCAAAGGGGCTACATTTTAACCTCTCTTCTGCTAGTAACACACATGTTTGTTTAACCCCTCCGGACCCAGCAACACACAAAAGATGAATTTAAGCCTTTTTGAACTAGTACTAAACAAACAGAAGTCAGTAACATGCAAAATGGTTGTTTAATTTACCAGTTTCTTTTCCATCTTAATGGGAGGAAAGTCCACTGCTTCATTCATTAATTGTGGGAAATAAGAACCTGGCCACCAGGCGAAAGCAAAGACACACCAGCCAAAGGCTTAAATACCTCCCCCACTCCCCTCATCCCCCCAGTCATTCTTTTCCTTTCGTCACAGGAGGTTGGCAGAGAAGTGTCGGAAGATACGGAGTAGTCTCTTATGGACGGTAGTACTCTTCGAAGTGGGACTGGAGTTTTAAGTAATCCTGTCAGCCTCTCAGTGAGAGCATGGATGAAAGTTAGAGTCCGGAGATGCAGGAAGTGCCGTCTCTGCAAAACCATTCTGACTCATATTAATAGCTTCTGGGCAATCAGTGTTGACGGGTTTCGCTGCCTGCCTTTATTCTCTCAAGTCCATGTCAGGAGCGATGCTAGTAACCTGTGACACTTGAAGGGTCGTGTTCCTGTTCCACGGCATAGATTCTGGTAAGATCGTTTCATTTATACACATTTGGTAACGCAAGAAGACAGGGTCACAGTGTTTCTCCTTTTTTTTCTGATAGAATCAAGGGTTAATATCCCTGGAAGTGGAATTTCTTTCATGTAATTAGCAAGAGTCCATGAGCTAGTGACGTATGGGATATACATTCCTACCAGGAGGGGCAAAGTTTCCCAAACCTCAAAATGCCTATAAATACACCCCTCACCACACCCACAATTCAGTTTTACAAACTTTGCCTCCGATGGAGGTGGTGAAGTAAGTTTGTGCTAGATTCTACGTTGATATGCGCTCCGCAGCAAGTTGGAGCCCGGTTTTCCTCTCAGCGTGCAGTGAATGTCAGAGGGATGTGAGGAGAGTATTGCCTATTTGAATGCAGTGATCTCCTTCTAAGGGGTCTATTTCATAGGTTCTCTGTTATCGGTCGTAGAGATTCATCTCTTACCTCCCTTTTCAGATCGACGATATACTCTTATATATACCATTACCTCTGCTGATTCTCGTTTCAGTACTGGTTTGGCTATCTGCTATATGTAGATGAGTGTCCTGGGGTAAGTAAGTCTTATTTTCTGTGACACTCCTAGCTATGGTTGGGCACTTTGTTTATAAAGTTCTAAATATATGTATTCAAACATTTATTTGCCTTGACTCAGAATGTTCAACTTTCCTTATTTTCAGACAGTCAGTTTCATATTTGGGATAATGCATTTTAATTTAACATTTTTCTTACCTTAAAATTTGACTTTTTCCCTGTGGGCTGTTAGGCTCGCGGGGGCTGAAAATGCTTCATTTTATTGCGTCATTCTTGGCGTTCCGGATGTGGCGTCATTTTTGGCGCCAAAAAGCATTTAGGCGCCAAATAATGTGGGCGTCTTATTTGGCGCGAAAAATATGGGCGTCACTTTTGTCTTTACATTATTTAAGTCTCATTTTTTCTTGCTTCTGGTTGCTAGAAGCTTGTTCTTTGGCATTTTTTCCCATTCCTGAAACTGTCATTTAAGGAATTTGATCAATTTTGCTTTATATATATGTTGTTTTTTCTCTTACATATTGCAAGATGTCTCACGTTGCATCTGAGTCAGAAGATACTACAGGAAAATCGCTGTCAAGTGCTGAATCTACCAAAGCTAAGTGTATCTGCTGTAAACTTTTGGTAGCTATTCCTCCAGCTGTTGTTTGTATTGATTGTCATGACAAACTTGTTAAAGCAGATAATATTTCCTTTAGTAAAGTACCATTGCCTGTTGCAGTTCCTTCAACATCTAAGGTGCAGAATGTTCCTGATAATATAAGAGATTTTGTTTCTGAATCCATAAAGAAGGCTATGTCTGTTATTTCTCCTTCTAGTAAACGTAAAAAATCTTTTAAAACTTCTCTCCCTACAGATGAATTTTTAACTGAACATCATCATTCTGATTCTGATGATTCCTCTGGTTCAGAGGATTCTGTCTCAGAGGTTGATGCTGATAAATCTTCATATTTATTTAAAATGGAATTTATTCGTTCTTTACTTAAAGAAGTCCTAATTGCTTTAGAAATAGAGGATTCTGGTCCTCTTGATACTAAATCTAAACGTTTAAATAAGGTTTTTAAATCTCCTGTAGTTATTCCAGAAGTTTTTCCTGTCCCTGATGCTATTTCTGCAGTAATTTCCAAAGAATGGGATAATTTGGGTAATTCATTTACTCCTTCTAAACGTTTTAAGCAATTATATCCTGTGCCGTCTGACAGATTAGAATTTTGGGACAAGATCCCTAAAGTTGATGGGGCTATTTCTACCCTTGCTAAACGTACTACTATTCCTACGTCAGATGGTACTTCGTTTAAGGATCCTCTAGATAGGAAAATTGAGTCCTTTCTAAGAAAAGCTTATCTGTGTTCAGGTAATCTTCTTAGACCTGCTATATCTTTGGCTGATGTTGCTGCAGCTTCAACTTTTTGGTTGGAAACTTTAGCGCAACAAGTAACACATCGTGATTCTCATGATATTATTCTTCTTCTTCAACATGCTAATAATTTTATCTGTGATGCCATTTTTGATATTATCAGAGTTGATTTCAGGTTTATGTCTCTAGCTATTTTAGCTAGAAGAGCTTTATGGCTTAAAACTTGGAATGCTGATATGGCTTCTAAATCAACTTTACTTTCCATTTCTTTCCAGGGTAACAAATTATTTGGTTCTCAGTTGGATTCCATTATTTCAACTGTTACTGGTGGGAAAGGAACTTTTTTACCACAGGATAAAAAATCTAAAGGTAAAAACAGGGCTAATAATCGTTTTCGTTCCTTTCGTTTCAACAAAGAACAAAAGCCTGATCCTTCATCCTCAGGAGCAGTTTCAGTTTGGAGACCATCTCCAGTCTGGAATAAATCCAAGCCAGCTAGAAAGGCAAAGCCTGCTTCTAAGTCCACATGAAGGTGCGGCCCTCATTCCAGCTCAGCTGGTAGGGGGCAGGTTACGTTTTTTCAAGGAAATTTGGATCAATTCTGTTCACAATCTTTGGATTCAGAGCATTGTTTCAGAAGGGTACAGAATTGGTTTCAAGTTGAGACCTCCTGCAAAGAGATTTTTTCTTTCCCGTGTCCCAGTAAATCCAGTAAAAGCTCAAGCATTTCTGAAATGTGTTTCAGATCTAGAGTTGACTGGAGTAATTATGCCAGTTCCAGTTCCGGAACAGGGGATGGGGTTTTATTCAAATCTCTTCATTGTACCAAAGAAGGAGAATTCTTTCAGACCAGTTCTGGATCTAAAAATATTGAATCGTTATGTAAGGATACCAACGTTCAAGATGGTAACTGTAAGGACTATCTTACCTTTTGTTCAGCAAGGGAATTATATGTCCACAATAGATTTACAGGATGCATATCTGCATATTCCGATTCATCCAGATCATTATCAGTTCCTGAGATTCTCGTTTCTGGACAAGCATTACCAGTTTGTGGCTCTGCCGTTTGGCCTAGCTACAGCTCCAAGAATTTTTACAAAGGTTCTCGGTGCCCTGCTGTCTGTAATCAGAGAACAGGGTATTGTGGTATTTCCTTATTTGGACGATATCTTGGTACTTGCTCAGTCTTTACATTTAGCAGAATCTCATACGAATCGACTTGTGTTGTTTCTTCAAGATCATGGTTGGAGGATCAATTTACCAAAAAGTTCTTTGATTCCTCAGACAAGGGTAATCTTTCTGGGTTTCCAGATGGATTCAGTGTCCATGACTCTGTCTTTAACAGACAAGAGACGTCTAAAGTTGATTACAGCTTGTCGAAACCTTCAGTCACAATCATTCCCTTCGGTAGCCTTATGCATGGAAATTCTAGGTCTTATGACTGCTGCATCGGACGCGATCCCCTTTGCTCGTTTTCACATGCGACCTCTTCAGCTCTGTATGCTGAAGCAATGGTGCAAGGATTACACGAAGATATCTCAATTAATATCTTTAAAACCGATTGTTCGACACTCTCTAACATGGTGGACAGATCACCATCGTTTAATTCAGGGGGCTTCTTTTGTGCTTCCGACCTGGACTGTAATTTCAACAGATGCAAGTCTCACAGGTTGGGGAGCTGTGTGGGGATCTCTGACGGCACAAGGAGTTTGGGAATCTCAGGAGGTGAGATTACCGATCAATATTTTGGAACTCCGTGCAATTTTCAGAGCTCTTCAGTTTTGGCCTCTTCTGAAGAGAGAATCGTTCATTTGTTTTCAGACAGACAATGTCACAACTGTGGCATACATCAATCATCAAGGAGGGACTCACAGTCCTCTGGCTATGAAAGAAGTATCTCGAATTTTGGTTTGGGCGGAATCCAGCTCCTGTCTAATCTCTGCGGTTCATATCCCAGGTGTAGACAATTGGGAAGCGGATTATCTCAGTCGCCAAACGTTGCATCCGGGCGAATGGTCTCTTCACCCAGAGGTATTTCTTCAGATTGTTCAAATGTGGGAACTTCCAGAAATAGATCTGATGGCGTCCCATCTAAACAAGAAACTTCCCAGGTATCTGTCCAGATCCCGGGATCCTCAGGCGGAGGCAGTGGATGCATTATCACTTCCTTGGAAGTATCATCCTGCCTATATCTTTCCGCCTCTAGTTCTTCTTCCAAGGGTAATCTCCAAGATTCTGAAGGAATGCTCGTTTGTTCTGCTGGTAGCTCCGGCATGGCCTCACAGGTTTTGGTATGCGGATCTTGTCCGGATGGCCTCTTGCCAACCGTGGACTCTTCCGTTAAGACCAGACCTTCTGTCACAAGGTCCTTTTTTCCATCAGGATCTGAAATCCTTAAATTTAAAGGTATGGAGATTGAACGCTTGATTCTTGGTCAAAGAGGTTTCTCTGACTCTGTGATTAATACTATGTTACAGGCTCGTAAATCTGTATCTCGAGAGATATATTATAGAGTCTGGAAGACTTATATTTCTTGGTGTCTTTCTCATCATTTTTCCTGGCATTCTTTTAGAATACCGAGAATTTTACAGTTCCTTCAGGATGGTTTAGATAAGGGTTTGTCCGCAAGTTCTTTGAAAGGACAAATCTCTGCTCTTACTGTTCTTTCTCCAACATAGGTGTGTCCGGTCCACGGCGTCATCCTTACTTGTGGGATATTCTCCTCCCCAACAGGAAATGGCAAAGAGCCCAGCAAAGCTGGTCACATGATCCCTCCTAGGCTCCGCCTACCCCAGTCATTCTCTTTGCCGTTGTACAGGCAACATCTCCACGGAGATGGCTTAGAGTTTTTTAGTGTTTAACTGTAGTTTTTATTATTCAATCAAGAGTTTGTTATTTTAAAATAGTGCTGGTATGTACTATTTACTCAGAAACAGAAAAGAGATGAAGATTTCTGTTTGTATGAGGAAAATGATTTTAGCACCGTAACTAAAATCCATGGCTGTTCCACACAGGACTGTTGAGAGCAATTAACTTCAGTTGGGGGAACAGTGTGCAGTCTCTTACTGCTTGAGGTATGACACATTCTAACAAGACGATGTAATGCTGGAAGCTGTCATTTTCCCTATGGGATCCGGTAAGCCATGTTTATTAAGATAGTAAATAAGGGCTTCACAAGGGCTTATTAAGACTGTAGACTTTTTCTGGGCTAAATCGATTCATTATTAACACATATTTAGCCTTGAGGAATCATTTATTCTGGGTATTTTGATATGATTATATCGGCAGGCACTGTTTTTGACACCTTATTCTTTAGGGGCTTTCCCTAATCATAGTCAGAGCCTCATTTTCGCGCCGGTATGGCGCACTTGTTTTTGAGGACAGCATGGCATGCAGCTGCATGTGTGTGGAGCTCTGATACATAGAAAAGTCTTTCTGAAGGCATCATTTGGTATCGTATTCCCCTTTGGGCTTGGTTGGGTCTCAGCAAAGCAGATTCCAGGGACTGTAAAGGGGTTAAATATAAAAACGGCTCCGGTTCCGTTATTTTAAGGGTTAAAGCTTCCAAATTTGGTGTGCAATACTTTTAAGGCTTTAAGACACTGTGGTGAAATTTTGGTGAATTTTGAACAATTCCTTCATACTTTTTCGCAATTGCAGTAATAAAGTGTGTTTAGTTTAAAATTTAAAGTGACAGTAACGGTTTTATTTTAAAACGTTTTTTGTGCTTTGTTATCAAGTTTATGCCTGTTTACAATGTCTGAACTACCAGATAGATTGTGTTCTGACTGTGGGGAAACCAAGGTTCCTTCTCATTTAACTATATGTATTTTATGTCATAAAAAAATTTAGTAAAAATGATGCCCAAGATGATTCCTCAAGTGAGGGGAGTAAGCATGGTACTGCATCATCCCCTCCTTCGTCTACACCAGTCTTGCCCATACAGGAGGCCCCTAGTACATCTAGTGCGCCAATACTCCTTACTATGCAACATTTAACGGCTGTAATGGATAATTCTATCAAAAACATTTTAGCCAATATGCCCACTTATCAGTGAAAGCGCGACTGCTCTGTTTTAGAAAATTCTGTAGAGCATGAGAACGCTGATGATATGGTTTCTGAAGGGCCCCTACACCAGTCTGAGGGGGCCAGGGAGGTTTTGTCTGAGGGAGAAATTTCAGATTCAGGAAACATTTCTCAATAAGCTGAACCTGATGTGATTACTTTTAAATTTAAGTTGGAACATCTCCGCGCTCTGCTTAAGGAGGTGTTATCCAATTTGGATGATTGTGATTATCTGGTCATTCCAGAACCACTATGTAAAATGGAAAAGTTCTTAGAGGCCCCGGGGCCCCCCGAAGCTTTTCCTATATCCAAGCGGGTGGCGTACATTGTTAGTAAAGAATGGGACAGGCCCGGTATACCTTTAGTACCTCCCCCCATATTTATAAAATTGTTTTCCTATAGTCGACCCCAGAAAGGACTGATGGCAGACAGTCCCCAAGGTCGAGGGGGCGGTTTCTACTCTACACAAGCGCGCCACTATACCCATAGAAGATAGTTGTGCTTTCCAAGATCCTATGGATACAAAATTAGAAGGTCTGCTAAAGATGTTTGTTCAGCAAGGTTCCCTTCTACAACCAATTGCATGCATTGTCCCTGTCACTGCAGCCGCGTGTTTCTAGTTTGATGAGCTAGGAAAGGCGATTATTAGTAATTCTTCTTCTTATGAGGAGATTATGGACAGAATTCGTGCTCTTAAATTGGCTAATTCTTTCACCCTAGACGCCACCTTGCAATTGGCTAGGTTAGCGGCGAAAAAATTCTGGGTTTGCTATTGTGGCGCAGAGCGCTTTGGTTAAAATCTTGGGCAGCGGATGCGTCTTCCAAGAACAAATTGCTTGACATTCCTTTCAAGGGGAAAACACTCTTTGGCCCTGACTTGAAAGAGATTATCTCTGATATCACTGGGGGCAAGGGCCACGCCCTTCCTCAGGATAGGTCTTTTCAAGACCAAAAATACACCTAAGTTTCGTCCCTTTCGCAGAAACGGATCAGCCCCAAGGGCTACGTCCTCTAAGCAGGAAGGTAATACTTCTCAAGCCAATCCAGCCTGGAGACCTATGCAAGGCTGGAACAAAGGAAAGCAGGCCAGGAAACCTGCCACTGCTACCAAGACAGCATGAAATGCGGGCCCCCGATACGGGACCGGATCTGGTGGGGGGCAGACTCTCTCTCTTCGCTCAGGCTGGGGCAAGAGATGTTCTGGATCCTTGGGCGCTAGAAATAGTCTCCCAAGGTTATTCTCTGGAGTTCAAGGGGCTTCCTCCAAGGGGGAGGTTCCACAGGTCTCAGTTGTCTTCAGATCACATAAGAAGACAGGCATTCTTACATTGGGTAGAAGACCTGCTAAAAATGGGGTGATTCATCCTGTTCCATTAGGAGAACAAGGGATGGGGTTCTACTCCAATCTGTTCATAGTTCCCAAAAAAGAGGGAACGTTCAGACCAATCTTAGAGCTCAAGATCTTGAACAAGTTTCTCAAGGTTCCATCGTTCAAGATGGAAACCATTCGAACACTCCTTCCTTCCATCCAGGAAGGTCAATTCATGACCAAGGTGGATTTCAAGGATGCGTATCTACATATTCCTATCCACAAGGAACATCATCGGTTCCTAAGGTTTGAATTCCTGGACAAGCATTTCCAGTTCGTGGCGTTTTCTTTCGGATTAGCCACTGCTCCTAGGATTTTCTCATAGGTACTAGGGTCCCTTCTGGCGGTGCTAAGACCAAGGGGCATTGCTGTAGTACCTTACTTGGACGACATTCTGATTCGAGCGTCGTCCCTTCCTCAAGTAAAGGCTCACACGGACATTGTCCTGGCCTTTCTCAGATCTCACGGTAGAAAGTGAACGTGGAAAAGAGTTCTCTATCTCCGTCAACGAGGGTTCCCTTCTTGGGAACTATAATAGACTCCTTAGAAATGAGGATTTTTCTGACAGAAGCCAGAAAAACAAAACTTCTAGACTCTTGTCGGATACTTCATTCCGTTCCTCTTCCTTCCATAGCGCAGTGCATGGAAGTGATAGGTTTGATGGTAGCGGCAATGGACATAGTTCCTTTTGTGCGCATTCATCTAAGACCATTACAACTGTTCATGCTCAGTCAGTGGAATGGGGACTATTCAGACTTGTCTCCGAAGATACAAGTAAATCAGAGGACCAGAGACTCATTCCGTTGGTGGCTGTCCCTGGACAACCTGTCTCAAGGGATGACCTTCCGCAGACCAGAGTGGGTCATTGTCACGACCGACGCCAGTCTGATGGGCTGGGGCGCGGTCTGGGGATCCCTGAAAGCTCAGGGTCTTTGGTCTCGGGTAGAATCTCTTCTACCGATAAATATTCTGGAACTGAGAGCGATATTCAATGCTCTCAAAGCTTGGCCTCAGCTAGCGAGGGCCAAGTTCATACATCAACCATCAGGGGGGAACAAGGAGTTCCCTAGCGATGGAAGAAGTGACCAAAATCATTCTATGGGCGGAGTCTCACTCCTGCCACCTGTCTGCTATCCACATCCCAGGAGTGGAAAATTGGGAAGCGGATTTTCTGAGTCGTCAGACATTGCATCCGGGGGAGTGGGAACTCCATCCGGAAATCTTTGCCCAAGTCACTCAACCGTGGGGCATTCCAGACATGGATCTGATGGCCTCTCGTCAGAACTTCAGAGTTCCTTACTACGGGTACAGATCCAGGGATCCCAAGGCGGCTCTAGTGGATGCACTAGTAGCACCTTGGACCTTCAAACTAGCTTATGTGTTCCCGCCGTTTCCTCTCATCCCCAGGCTGGTAGCCAGGATCAATCAGGAGAGGGCGTCGGTGATTTTGATAGCTCCTGCGTGGCCACGCAGGACTTGGTATGCAGATCTGGTGAATATGTCATCGGCTCCACCATGGAAGCTACCTTTGAGACGAGACCTTCTTGTTCTAGGTCCGTTCGACCCACTCCAGCTGACTGCTTGGAGATTGAACGCTTGATCTTATCAAAGCGAGGGTTCTCAGATTCTGTTATTAATACTCTTGTTCAGGCCTGAAAGCCTGTAACCAGAAAAATTACCACATAATTTGGTATATCTGTTGGTGTGAATCTGCAGGATTCCCTTGGGACAAGGTTAAGATTCCTAAGAGTCTATCCTTCCTTCGAGAAGGATTGGAAAAAGGATTATCTGCAAGTTCATTGATGGGACAGATTTCTGCCTTGTCTGTGTTACTTCACAAAAAGCTGGCAGCTGTGCCAGATGTTCTAGCCTTTGTTCAGGCTCTGGTTAGAATCAAGCCTGTTTACAAAATTTTGACTCCTCCTTGGAGTCTCAACCTAGTTCTTTCAGTTCTTTAGGGGGTTCCGTTTGAACCCTTACATTCCGTTGATATTAAGTTATTATCTTGGAAAGTTTTGTTTTTGGTTGCAATTTCTTCTGCTAGAAGAGTTTCAGAATTATCTGCTCTGCAGTGTTCTTCTCCTTATCTGGTGTTCCATGCAGATAAGGTGGTTTTGCGTACTAAACCTGGTTTTCTTCCAAAAGTTGTTTCTAACAAAAACATTAACCAGGAGATAGTTGTGCCTTCTTTGTGTCCTAATCCAGTTTCAAAGAAGGAACGTTTGTTGCACAACTTGGATGTAGTTCGTGCTCTCAAATTTTACTTAGCAGCTACTAAGGATTTCAGACAAACTTTGTCTTTGTTTGTTGTTTATTCTGGTAAACGGAGAGGTCAAAAAGCAACTTCTACCTCTCTCTCCTTCTGGATTAAAAGCATTATCCGATTGGCTTATGAGACTGCCGGACGGCAGCCTCCTGAAAGAATCACAGCTCACTCCACTAGGGCTGTGGCTTCCACATGGGCCTTCAAGAACGAGGCTTCTGTTGATCAGATATGTAAGGCAGTGACTTGGTCTTCACTGCACACTTTTTCTAAATTTTACAAATTTGATACTTTTGCTTCTTCTGAGGCTATTTTTGGGAGAAAGGTTTTGCAAGCCGTGGTGCCTTCCATTTAGGTGACCTGATTTGCTCCCTCCCTTCATCCGTGTCCTAAAGCTTTGGTATTGGTTCCCACAAGTAAGGATGACGCCGTGGACCGGACACACCTATGTTGGAGAAAACAGAATTTATGTTTACCTGATAAATTACTTTCTCCAACGGTGTGTCCGGTCCACGGCCCGCCCTGGTTTTTTTAATCAGGTCTGATAATTTATTTTCTTTAACTACAGTCACCACGGTAACATATGGTTTCTCCTATGCAAATATTCCTCCTTAACGTCGGTCGAATGACTGGGGTAGGCGGAGCCTAGGAGGGATCATGTGACCAGCTTTGCTGGGCTCTTTGCCATTTCCTGTTGGGGAGGAGAATATCCCACAAGTAAGGATGACGCCGTGGACCGGACACACCGTTGGAGAAAGTAATTTATCAGGTAAACATAAATTCTGTTTTTTCACAGAAAGATTGCTATTCTTCCTGATATTCATTGTTTTGTACAAGCTTTGGTTCGTATAAAACCTGTCATTAAGTCAATTTCTCCTCCTTGGAGTTTGAATTTGGTTCTGGGAGCTCTTCAAGCTCCTCCGTTTGAACCTATGCATTCATTGGACATTAAATTACTTTCTTGGAAAGTTTTGTTCCTTTTGGCCATCTCTTCTGCCAGAAGAGTTTCTGAATTATCTGCTCTTTCTTGTGAGTCTCCTTTTCTGATTTTTCATCAGGATAAGGCGGTGTTGCGAACTTCTTTTGAATTTTTACCTAAAGTTGTGAATTCCAACAACATTAGTAGAGAAATTGTGGTTCCTTCATTATGTCCTAATCCTAAGAATTCTAAGGAGAAATCGTTGCATTCTTTGGATGTTGTTAGAGCTTTGAAATATTATGTTGAAGCTACGAAATCTTTTCGTAAGACTTCTAGTCTATTTGTTATCTTTTCCGGTTCTAGAAAAGGCCAGAAAGCTTCTGCCATTTCTTTGGCATCTTGGTTGAAATCTTTAATTCATCTTGCCTATGTTGAGTCGGGTAAAACTCCGCCTCAGAGAATTATAGCTCATTCTACTAGGTCAGTTTCTACTTCCTGGGCGTTTAGGAATGAAGCTTCGGTTGACCAGATCTGCAAAGCAGCAACTTGGTCCTCTTTGCATACTTTTACTAAACTCTATCATTTTGATGTATTTTCTTCTTCTGGAGCAGTTTTTGGTAGAAAAGTACTTCAGGCAGCGGTTTCAGTTTGAATCTTCTGCTTATGTTTTTCGTTAAACTTTATTTCTCCAACATAGGTGTGTCCGGTCCACGGCGTCATCCTTACTTGTGGGATATTCTCTTCCCCAACAGGAAATGGCAAAGAGCCCAGCAAAGCTGGTCACATGATCCCTCCTAGGCTCCGCCTACCCCAGTCATTCTCTTTGCCGTTGTACAGGCAACATCTCCACGGAGATGGCTTAGAGTTTTTTAGTGTTTAACTGTAGTTTTTCATTATTCAATCAAGAGTTTGTTATTTTCAAATAGTGCTGGTACGTACTATTTACTCAGAAACAGAAAAGAGATGAAGAATTCTGTTTGTATGAGGAAAATGATTTTAGCAACCGTAACTAAAATCCATGGCTGTTCCACACAGGACTGTTGAGAGCAATTAACTTCAGTTGGGGGAACAGTTTGCAGTCCTTTGCTGCTTGAGGTATGACACATTCTAACAAGACGATGTAATGCTGGAAGCTGTCATTTTCCCTATGGGATCCGGTAAGCCATGTTTATTTCGATTGTAAATAAGGGCTTCACAAGGGCTTATTTAAACTGTAGACCTTTTTTGGGCTAAATCGATTGATATTAACACTTATTTAGCCTTGAGGAATCATTTATTCTGGGTATTTTGATATAATAATATCGGCAGGCACTGTTTTAGACACCTTATTCTTTAGGGGCTTTCCCAAAGCATAGGCAGAGTCTCATTTTCGCGCCGGTGTTGCGCACTTGTTTTTGAGAGGCATGGCATGCAGTCGCATGTGAGAGGAGCTCTGATACTTATAAAAGACTTCTGAAGGCGTCATTTGGTATCGTATTCCCCTTTGGGTTTGGTTGGGTCTCAGCAAAGCAGATACCAGGGACTGTAAAGGGGTTAAAGCTTAAAACGGCTCCGGTTCCGTTATTTTAAGGGTTAAAGCTTCCAAAATTGGTGTGCAATATTTTCAAAGCTTTAAGACACTGTGGTGAAAGTTTGGTGAATTTTGAACAATTCCTTCATGTTTTTTCGCAATTGCAGTAATAAAGTGTGTTCAGTTTAAAATTTAAAGTGACAGTAACGGTTTTATTTCAAAACGTTTTTTGTACTTTCTTATCAAGTTTATGCCTGTTTAACATGTCTGAACTACCAGATAGACTGTGTTCTGAATGTGGGGAAGCCAGTATTCCTATTCATTTAAATAAATGTGATTTATGTGATAATGACAACGATGCCCAAGATGATTCCTCAAGTGAGGGGAGTAAGCATGGTACTGCATCATTCCCTCCTTCGTCTACACGAGTCTTGCCCACTCAGGAGGCCCCTAGTACATCTAGCGCGCCAATACTCCTTACTATGCAACAATTAACGGCTGTAATGGATAATTCTGTCAAAAACATTTTAGCCAAAATGAACCCTTGTCAGCGTAAGCGTGGATGCTCTGTTTTAGTTACTGAAGAGCATGACGACGCTGATATTAATATCTCTGAAGGGCCCCTAACCCAATCTGAGGGGGCCAGGGAGGTTTTGTCTGAGGGAGAAATTACTGATTTAGGGAACATTTCTCAGCAGGCTGAATCTGATGTGATTACTTTTAAATTTAAATTGGAACATCTCCGCATTTTGCTTAAGGAGGTATTATCCACTCTGGATGATTGTGAAAATTTGGTCATCCCAGAGAAACTATGTAAAATGGACAAGTTCCTAGAGGTGCCGGGGCTCCCAGAAGCTTTTCCTATACCCAAGCGGGTGGCGGACATTGTTAATAAAGAATGGGAAAGGCCCGGTATTCCTTTCGTCCCTCCCCCCATATTTAAAAAATTGTTTCCTATGGTCGACCCCAGAAAGGACTTATGGCAGTCAGTCCCCAAGGTCGAGGGAGCGGTTTCTACTTTAAACAAACGCACCACTATTCCCATAGAGGATAGTTGTGCTTTCAAAGATCCTATGGATAAAAAATTAGAAGGTTTGCTTAAAAAGATGTTTGTTCAGCAGGGTTACCTTCTACAACCCATTTCATGCATTGTCCCTGTCACTACAGCCGCATATTTCTGGTTTGATGAACTGATTAAGGTGCTCGATAGTGACTCTCCTCCTTATGAGGAGATTATGGACAGAGTCAATGCTCTCAAATTGGCTAATGCTTTCACTCTAGACGCCTCTTTGCAATTGGCTAAGTTAGCGGCTAAGAATTCTGGGTTTGCTATTGTGGCGCGCAGAGCGCTTTGGTTGAAATCTTGGTCGGCTGATGCGTCTTCCAAGAACAAGCTACTAAACATTCCTTTCAAGGGGAAAACGCTGTTTGGTCCTGACTTGAAAGAGATTATCTCTGATATCACTGGGGGTAAGGGCCATGCCCTTCCTCAGGATCGGCCTTTCAAGGCAAAAAATAGACCTAATTTTCGTCCCTTTCGTAAAAACGGACCAGCCCAAGGTGCTACGTCCTCTAAGCAAGAGGGTAATACTTCTCAGGCCAAGCCAGCTTGGAGACCAATGCAAGGCTGGAACAAGGGAAAGCAGGCCAAGAAACCTGCCACTGCTACCAAGACAGCATGAAATATTGGCCCCCGATCCGGGACCGGATCTGGTGGGGGGCAGACTCTCTCTCTTCGCTCAGGCTTGGGCAAGAGATGTTCTGGATCCTTGGGCGCTAGAAATAGTCTCCCAGGGTTATCTTCTGGAATTCAAGGGACTTCCCCCAAGGGGGAGGTTCCACAGGTCTCAGTTGTCTTCAGACCACATAAAAAGACAGGCGTTCTTACATTGTGTAGAAGACCTGTTAAAAATGGGAGTGATTCATCCTGTTCCATTGAGAGAACAAGGGATGGGGTTCTACTCCAATCTGTTCATAGTTCCCAAAAAAGAGGGAACGTTCAGACCAATCCTAGATCTCAAGATCTTAAACAAATTTCTCAAGGTCCCATCGTTCAAGATGGAAACCATTCGAACTATCCTTCCTTCCATCCAGGAAGGTCAATTCATGTCCACGGTGGATTTAAAGGATGCGTATCTACATATTCCTATCCACAAGGAACATCATCGGTTCCTAAGGTTTGCATTCCTAGACAAACATTACCAGTTCGTGGCGCTTCCTTTCGGATTAGCCACTGCTCCAAGGATTTTCACAAAGGTACTAGGGTCCCTTCTAGCGGTGCTAAGACCAAGGGGCATTGCGGTAGTACCTTACCTGGACGACATTCTGATTCAAGCGTCGTCCCTCCCTCGAGCAAAGGCTCACACGGACATCGTCCTGGCCTTTCTCAGATCTCACGGCTGGAAAGTGAACGTGGAAAAGAGTTCTCTATCCCCGTCAACAAGGGTTCCCTTCTTGGGAACAATTATAGACTCCTCAGAAATGAGGATTTTTCTAACAGAGGCCAGAAAGACAAAACTTCTGGACTCTTGTCGAATTCTTCATTCCGTTCCTCTTCCTTCCGTAGCTCAGTGCATGGAAGTGATCGGGTTGATGGTAGCGGCAATGGACATAGTTCCTTTTGCGCGCATTCATCTAAGACCATTACAACTGTGCATGCTCAGTCAGTGGAATGGGGACTATACAGACTTATCTCCAAAGATACAAGTAAATCAGAGGACCAGAGACTCACTCCGTTGGTGGCTGTCCCTGGACAACCTGTCACGAGGGATGACATTCCGCAGACCAGAGTGGGTCATTGTCACGACCGACGCCAGTCTGATGGGCTGGGGCGCGGTCTGGGGATCCCTGAAAGCTCAGGGTCTTTGGTCTCGGGAAGAATCTCTTCTACCGATAAATATTCTGGAACTGAGAGCGATATTCAATGCTCTCAAGGCTTGGCCTCAGCTAGCGAGGACCAAGTTTATACGGTTTCAATCAGACAACATGACGACTGTTGCGTACATCAACCATCAGGGGGGAACAAGGAGTTCCCTAGCGATGGAAGAAGTGACCAAGATCATTCTATGGGCGGAGTCTCACTCCTGCCACCTGTCTGCTATCCACATCCCGGGAGTGGAAAATTGGGAAGCGGATTTTCTGAGTCGTCAGACATTGCATCCGGGGGAGTGGGAACTCCATCCGGAAATCTTTGCCCAAGTCACTCAGCTGTGGGGCATTCCAGACATGGATCTAATGGCCTCTCGTCAGAACTTCAAAGTTCCCTGTTACGGGTCCAGATCCAGGGATCCCAAGGCGGCTCTAGTGGATGCACTAGTAGCACCTTGGACCTTCAAACTAGCTTATGTGTTCCCGCCGTTTCCTCTCATCCCCAGGCTGGTAGCCAGGATCAATCAGGAGAGGGCGTCGGTGATCTTGATAGCTCCTGCGTGGCCACGCAGGACTTGGTATGCAGATCTGGTGAATATGTCATCGGCTCCACCTTGGAAGCTACCTTTGAGACGAGACCTTCTTGTTCAGGGTCCGTTCGAACATCCGAATCTGGTTTCACTCCAGCTGACTGCCTGGAGATTGAACGCTTGATTTTATCGAAGCGAGGTTTCTCAGATTCTGTTATCGATACTCTTGTTCAGGCCAGAAAGCCTGTAACTAGAAAGATTTACCACAAAATTTGGAAAAAATATATCTGTTGGTGTGAATCTAAAGGATTCCCTTGGGACAAGGTTAAGATTCCTAGGATTCTATCCTTCCTTCAAGAAGGATTGGAAAAAGGATTATCGGCAAGTTCCCTGAAGGGACAGATTTCTGCCTTGTCGGTGTTACTTCACAAAAAGCTGGCAGCTGTGCCAGATGTTCAAGCCTTTGTTCAGGCTCTGGTTAGAATTAAGCCTGTTTACAAACCTTTGACTCCTCCTTGGAGTCTCAATTTAGTTCTTTCAGTTCTTCAGGGGGTTCCGTTTGAACCCTTACATTCCGTTGATATTAAGTTATTATCTTGGAAAGTTTTGTTTTTAGTTGCAATTTCTTCTGCTAGAAGAGTTTCAGAATTATCTGCTCTGCAGTGTTCCCCTCCTTATCTGGTGTTCCATGCAGATAAGGTGGTTTTACGTACTAAACCTGGTTTTCTTCCAAAAGTTGTTTCTAACAAAAACATTAACCAGGAGATTATCGTACCTTCTCTGTGTCCGAAACCAGTTTCAAAGAAGGAACGTTTGTTGCACAATTTGGATGTTGTTCGCGCTCTAAAATTCTATTTAGATGCTACAAAGGATTTTAGACAAACATCTTCCTTGTTTGTTGTTTATTCAGGTAAAAGGAGAGGTCAAAAAGCAACTTCTACCTCTCTCTCTTTTTGGATTAAAAGCATCATCAGATTGGCTTACGAGACTGCCGGACGGCAGCCTCCCGAAAGAATCACAGCTCATTCCACTAGGGCTGTGGCTTCCACATGGGCCTTCAAGAACGAGGCTTCTGTTGATCAGATATGTAGGGCAGCGACTTGGTCTTCACTGCACACTTTTACCAAATTTTACAAGTTTGATACTTTTGCTTCTTCTGAGGCTATTTTTGGGAGAAAGGTTTTGCAAGCCGTGGTGCCTTCCATTTAGGTGACCTGATTTGCTCCCTCCCTTCATCCGTGTCCTAAAGCTTTGGTATTGGTTCCCACAAGTAAGGATGACGCCGTGGACCGGACACACCTATGTTGGAGAAAACAGAATTTATGTTTACCTGATAAATTTCTTTCTCCAACGGTGTGTCCGGTCCACGGCCCGCCCTGGTTTTTTTAATCAGGTCTGATAATTTATTTTCTTTAACTACAGTCACCACGGTACCATATGGTTTCTCCTATGCAAATATTCCTCCTTAACGTCGGTCGAATGACTGGGGTAGGCGGAGCCTAGGAGGGATCATGTGACCAGCTTTGCTGGGCTCTTTGCCATTTCCTGTTGGGGAAGAGAATATCCCACAAGTAAGGATGACGCCGTGGACCGGACACACCGTTGGAGAAAGAAATTTATCAGGTAAACATAAATTCTGTTTTTGGGTGTGGATTATTTTCAGCAGGAATTGGCTGTCTTTATTTTATCCCTCCCTCTCTAGTGACTCTTGTGTGGAAAGATCCACATCTTGGGTAGTCATTATCCCATACGTCACTAGCTCATGGACTCTTGCTAATTACATGAAAGAAAACATAATTTATGTAAGAACTTACCTGATAAATTCATTTCTTTCATATTAGCAAGAGTCCATGAGGCCTGCCCTTTTTTGTGGTGGTTATGATTTTGTATAAAGCACAATTATTCCAATTCCTTATTTTTTATGCTTTCGCACTTTTTTATCACCCCACTTCTTGGCTATTCGTTAAACTGAATTGTGGGTGTGGTGAGGGGTGTATTTATAGGCATTTTGAGGTTTGGGAAACTTTGCCCCTCCTGGTAGGAATGTATATCCCATACGTCACTAGCTCATGGACTCTTGCTAATATGAAAGAAATGAATTTATCAGGTAAGTTCTTACATAAATTATGTTTTTCCATCTTATTATGGGAAGAGTCTACAGCTGCATTCCTTACATGTGGGAAATACTGAACCTGGCCACCAGGAGGAGGCAAAGACACTCCAGCCAAAGGCTTCCTCATAACCCCAGTTATTCTTTGCCTTTCGTCACAGGAGTTTGGCAGAGAAGTGTTAGAAGATTTCGGAGTAGTCTCTTATGAAGGGTAGTACTCTTCGAGATGAGACTGGAGTTTTGAGTAGTCTTGTCAGCCTCTCAGTGAGAGCATGGATGAAAGTTAGAGTCCGGAGATGCAGGGAGAGTCTTTCTGCGAAACCATCCTGACTCATAATCACAGCTCCATAGGCAATCGGCATTGACAGGTTTCGCTGCCTGCTTTCTTCACTCAAGTCAATGTCCGAAGTGATGCTACTATCTGTCACACTTGAAGGGCCGTGTTCCTGTTCCACGGCAAAGATTCTGGTAAGATCGTTTCATATTTTATACATGTATGATAACGCAAGAAGACAGGATCACAGTGTGACTCCTTTTATCTGTATAGAATCAAGGTTTACTATCTCCTTATGTGGATTATTGAACAGGGGGTATAATCTTACATTATTATTTTATTTTATGCTGCTTTTATGTGTGAGATGTCATGGGCTCATAAGCTTTTTATGGAGTATACAGGTTTCACTTTCACTTTGAGAGCCATGCAGCTTACAAGCTTGGCGCGCTTTTTCATAGCAGGGACGTTCCTGCATTGGGCACCATGCTATTCATTCCCTTTTTCCTGACCGGGTGTCTATTAAAGAGGAGTCATAAATCTCTGTACTGTCTGGGTCATAGGAGGTGGTGAGTTCCCCAGCTATTGGGGTATAAGGGTGCCATTTCTTTCATGTAATTAGCAAGAGTCCATGAGCTAGTGACGTATGGGATATACATTCCTACCAGGAGGGGCAAAGTTTCCCAAACCTCAAAATGCCTACAAATACACCCCTCACCACACCCACAAATCAGTTTTACAAACTTTGCCTCCTATGGAGGTGGTGAAGTAAGTTTGTGCTAGATTCTACGTTGATATGCGCTCCGCAGCAGGTTGGAGCCCGGTTTTCCTCTCAGCGTGCAGTGAATGTCAGAGGGATGTGAGGAGAGTATTGCCTATTTGAATTCAATGATCTCCTTCTACGGGGTCTATTTCATAGGTTCTCTGTTATCGGTCGTAGAGATTCATCTCTTACCTCCCTTTTCAGATCGACGATATACTCTTATATATATATATATACCATTACCTCTACTGATTTTCGTTTCAGTACTGGTTTGGCTTTCTACAACATGTAGATGAATGTCCTGGGGTAAGTAAGTCTTATTTTCTGTGACACTCTAAAGCTATGGTTGGGCACTTTTTTATAAAGTTCTAAATATATGTATTCAAACATTTATTTGCCTTGACTCAGGATGTTCAACATTCCTTATTTCAGACAGTCAGTTTCATATTTGGGATAATGCATATGAATCAATCTATTTTTTCTTACCTTAAAATTTGACTTTTTCCCTGTGGGCTGTTAGGCTCGCGGGGGCTGAAAATGCTTCATTTTATTGCGTCGTTCTTGGCGCCGACTTTTTTGGCGTAAAAGTTTTTTCTGTTTCCGGCGTCATACGTGTCGCCGGAAGTTGCGTCATTTTTGACGTTTTTTTTGCGCCAAAAGTGTCGGGTAAACTTATGGTATCTGTTCCTCCAGCTGTTGTTTGTACTGATTGTCATCACAAAGTTGTTAATGCAGATAATATTTCCTTTAGTACTGTTACATTACCTGTTGCTGTTCCGTCAACCTGATAACATAAGAGATTTTGTTTCTAAATCCATTAAGAAGGCTATGTCTGTTATTCCTCCTTCTAGTAAACGTAAAAAGTCTTTTAAAACTTCTCATTTTTCAGATGAATTTTTAAATGAACATCATCATTCTGATTCTGATGATGGTTCTTCTGGTTCAGAGGATTCTGTCTCAGAGGTTGATGCTGATAAATCTTCATATTTATTTAAAATGGAATTTATTCGTTCTTTACTTAAAGAAGTCCTAATTGCATTAGAAATTGAGGATTCTGGTCCTCTTGATACTAAATCTAAACTTTTAGATAAGGTTTTTAAATCTCCTATAGTTATGATTTTTCACCAGGATAAGGCGGTGTTGCGAACTTCTTTTAAATTTTTACCTAAGGTTGTGAATTCTAACAACATTAGTAGAGAAATTGTGGTTCCTTCATTATGTCCTAATCCTAAGAATTCTAAGGAGAAATCATTGCATTCTTTGGATGTAGTTAGAGCTTTGAAATATTATGTTGAAGCTATTAAGAATTTCCGAAAGACTTCTAGTCTATTTGTTATCTTTTCCGGTTCTAGGAAAGGTCAGAAGGCCTCTGCCATTTCTTTGGCATCTTGGTTGAAATCTTTAATTCATCATGCTTATGTTGAGTCGGGTAAAACTCTGCCTCAAAGGATTACAGCTCATTCTACTAGGTCAGTTTCTACTTCCTGGGCGTTTAGGAATGATGCTTCGGTTGATCAGAATTGCAAAGCAGCAACTTGGTCTTCTTTGCATACTTTTACTAAATTCTACCATTTTGATGTGTTTTCTTCTTCTGAAGCTGTCTTTGGTAGAAAAGTACTTCAGGCAGCTGTTTCAGTTTGAATCTTCTGCTTATATTTTCAGTTTTTTTCTTTATGAGAATTAAACTTTATTTTTGGGTGTAGATTTTTTTCAGCGGAATTGGCTGTCTTTATTTTATCCCTCCCTCTCTAGTGACTCTTGCGTGGAAGATCCACATCTTGGGTAGTCATTATCCCATACGTCACTAGCTCATGGACTCTTGCTAATTACATGAAAGAAAACATAATTTCTCTTGTTAAGTGTGTTCAGTCCACGGGTCATCCATTACTTATGGGATATATTCTCCTTCCCAACAGGAAGTTGCAAGAGGATCACCCAAGCAGAGCTGCTATATAGCTCCTCCCCTCACATGTCATACCCAGTCATTCTCTTGCAACCCTCAACAAAGAAGGAGGTCGCGAGAGGAGTTGGAGTTTTTTACTTAATTATTCTTCAATCAAAAGTTTGTTATTTTAAATGGCACCGGAGTGTGCTGTTTTTTTATCTCAGGCAGTATTTGGAAGAAGAATCTGCCTGCGTTTTCTATGATCTTAGCAGACGTAACTAAGATCCACTGGCTGTTCTCGACATTCTGAGGAGTAGGGTAACTTCAGAAAATGGGAATAGCATGCGGGGTCCCCCGCAAATGAGGTATGTGCAGTACAATATTTTCTGGGAATGGAATTGACTAAGAAAACACTGCTGTTACCCATATGATGTAAGTACAGCCTTAAATGCAGTAGTAGCGACTGGTATCAGGCTGATAAATGTATGCGCAGTTGAGTTATTTTCTAGGGACTAGAATTTGACTGAGAAAATACTGTTAATACTGAAATAATGCATAAGCCTTAACTGCAGTAGAAGCGACTGGTAGCAGGCTTAGTGATAACTTTGCATGACATTGAAAAAGTTTGTTTTTAAAACGTTTACTGGCATGTTATTCGTTTTGTGAGGTACTTTGGTGATAAGTCTTTTTGGGCATGATTTTTTTCCATATGGCTAACGTATATCAGGTCTCCCACTGTTGTAATATGAGTGGGAGGGACCTTTTTTTAGCGCCTTGTTGCGCAGTTAAAATTCTAGCACAGTCTTCCTGCTTCTTCCTCCTTGATCTAGGACGTCTCTAGAGAGCTCAGGGGTCTTCAAAATTTCTTTTTGAGGGAGGTAATCAGTCACAGCAGACCTGTGACAGTGTGTTTGACTGTGATAAAAGCGTTAAATCTTAAATTGATTATCCGTTTTTGGGTATTGAGGGGTTAATCATCCTTTTGCTAATGGGTGCAATCCTCTGCTAATTTAATACATTTACTGTTAAAAATTGTTTGCTATAACTGAATTAGTTCATGTTATTCAACTGTGTTTTTAAAAGCGCTGCAGCGTTTTTTATATTGCTTGTAAACTTATTGAAAGTCATTTCCAAGCTTGCTAGCTTCATTGCTAGTCTGTTTAAACATGTCTGATACAGAGGAATCTGCTTGTTCATTATGTTTAAAAGCCGATGTGGAGCCTAATAGAAATATGTGTACCAATTGTATTGATGTTACTTTAAATAAAAGTCAGTCTTTACCGGTAAAGAAATTATCACCAGACAACGAGGGGGAAGTTATGCCGTCTAACTCTCCTCACGTGTCAGTACCTTCGCCTCCCGCTCAGGAGGTGCGTGAGATTGTGGCGCCAAGTACATCAAGGCCCTTACAAATTACTTTACATGATATGGCTAATGTTATGAAAGAAGTATTATCTAATCTGCCCGATAGCTCTGGGTTAAGGACAGAGCGCGCCGATGACACGAGAGCCATGTCTGATACTGCGTCACAATTTGCAGAACATGAGGACGGAGAGCTTCATTCTGTGGGTGACGGTTCTGATTCGGGGAGACCGGATTCAGAAATGTCAAATTTTAAATTTAAGCTTGAGAATCTCCGCGTGTTGCTAGGGGAGGTGTTAGCGGCTCTGAATGATTGTGACACGGTGGCAATCCCAGAGAAATTATGTAGGCTGGATAAATACTATGCGGTACCGGTGTGTACTGACGTTTTTCCTATACCGAAAAGGCTTACAGAGATTATTAGCAAGGAGTGGGATAGACCTGGTGTGCCCTTTTCCCCTCCTCCGATATTTAGAAAAATGTTCCCTATAAACGCCGCCACACGAGACTTATGGCAGACGGTCCCTAAGGTGGAGGGAGCAGTTTCTACTTTAGCCAAGCGTACCACTATCCCGGTGGAGGATAGCTGTGCTTTCTCAGATCCAATGGATAAAAAATTAGAGGGTTACCTTAAGAAAATGTTTGTTCAACAAGGTTTTATATTACAGCCCCTTGCATGCATTGCGCCTGTCACTGCTGCAGCGGCATTCTGGTTTGAGTCTCTGGAAGAGGCGATTCGCACAGCACCATTGGATGAGACTTTGAGCAGGCTTAGAACGCTTAAGCTAGCTAATGCGTTTGTTTCGGATGCCGTAGTGCATTTAACCAAACTTACGGCTAAGAATTCCGGATTCGCCATCCAGGCGCGCAGAGCGCTATGGCTTAAATCCTGGTCAGCAGATGTGACTTCTAAATCTAAACTACTGAATATTCCTTTCAAAAGGCAGACCTTATTCGGGCCCGGCTTGAAGGAAATTATTGCTGACATTACTGGAGGTAAGGGCCACACCCTTCCTCAGGACAGGGCCAAATCAAAGGCCAAACAGTCTAATTTTCGTGCCTTTCGTAAGGCAGGAGCAGCATCAACTTCCTTCGCTCCAAAACAGGAAGGAACTACTGCTCGTTACAGACAGGGTTGGAAAGGCAACCAGTCATGGAACAAGGGCAAGCAGGCCAGAAAGCCTACTTCCGCCCCTAAGACAGCATGAAGACAGGGCCCCCTTTCCGGAGACGGATCTAGTGGGGGGCAGACTTTCTCTCTTCGCCCAGGCTTGGGCAAGAGATGTCCAGGATCCCTGGACGTTGGAGATTATATCCCAGGGATACCTTCTGGACTTCAAAACTTCTTCTCCACAAGGGAGGTTTCATCTGTCAAGGTTATCAATAAACCTAGTAAAGAAAGAGGCATTTATACAATGTGTACAAGACCTCTTAGTGATGGGAGTGATCCACCCAGTTCCGCGAACGGAACAAGGGCAAGGTTTTTACTCAAACCTGTTTGTGGTTCCCAAAAAAGAGGGAACCTTCAGGCCAATCTTAGACCTAAAAATCTTAAACAAATTCCTAATGGTTCCATCGTTCAAGATGGAAACCATTCGAACTATCCTACCCATGATCCAAGAGGGTCAGTATATGACCACAGTGGACTTAAAGGATGCCTACCTTCACATACCGATTCACAAAGATCATTATCGGTACCTGAGGTTCGCCTTTCTAGACAGGCATTACCAGTTTGTAGCTCTTCCCTTCGGGTTAGCTACGGCTCCGAGAATTTTTACAAAGGTTCTGGGCTCGCTTCTGGCGGTACTAAGACCGCGAGGCATAGCGGTGGCTCCGTACCTAGACGACATTCTGATACAAGCGTCAAGTTTTCAAAATGCAAAGTCTCATACAGAGATAGTTCTAGCATTTCTGAGGTCGCATGGGTGGAAAGTGAACATGGAAAAGAGTTCTCTGTTTCCACTCACAAGGGTTCCCTTCCTAGGGACTCTTATAGATTCTGTAGAGATGAAGATTTACCTGACGGAGTCCAGGTTAACAAAAATTCAAAATGCTTGCCGTGTCCTTCATTCCATTCCAAGCCGATCAGTAGCTCAGTGCATGGAAGTAATCGGCTTAATGGTCGCGGCAATGGACATAGTGCCATTTGCGCGCCTGCATCTCAGACCGCTGCAATTATGCATGCTAAGTCAGTGGAATGGGGATTACTCAGATCTGTCCCCTTTACTGTATCTGGACCAGGAGACCAGGGATTCTCTTCTCTGGTGGTTGTCTCGGGTTCATCTGTCCAAAGGAATGACCTTTCGCAGACCAGATTGGACGATTGTAACAACAGATGCCAGCCTACTAGGTTGGGGCGCAGTCTGGAGCTCCCTAAAGGCTCAGGGATCGTGGACTCAGGAGGAGAAACTCCTTCCAATAAACATTCTGGAATTAAAAGCAATATTCAATGCTCTTCTAGCTTGGCCTCAGTTAGCAACACTGAAGTTCATCAGGTTTCAGTCGGACAACATCACGACTGTAGCTTACCTCAATCATCAAGGAGGAACCAGGAGTTCCCTAGCGATGTTAGAAGTCTCAAAGATAATCCGCTGGGCAGAGTCTCACTCTTGCCACCTGTCAGCGATCTACATCCCAGGCGTGTAGAACTGGGAGGCGGACTTTCTGAGTCGCCAGACCTTTCATCCGGGGGAGTGGGAGCTTCATCCGGAGATATTTGCTCAACTGATTCTTCGTTGGGGCAAACCGGAACTGGATCTCTTGGCATCTCGCCAGAACGGCAAGCTTCCGTGCTACGGATCCAGGTCCAGGGACCCGGGAGCGGTGCCGATAGATGCACTAGCAGCCCCTTGGGTTTTCAACATGGCTTATGTGTTTCCACCGTTTCCGTTATTGCCTCGACTGATTGCCAAGATCAAACAGGAGAGAGCATCGGTGATTTTTATAGCGCCTGAGTGGCCACGCAGGACCTGGTATGCAGACCTAGTGGACATGTCGTCCTGTCCACCATGGTCTCTGCCTCTGAGGCAGGACCTTCTAATTCAGGGTCCTTTCAACCATCCAAACCTAATTTCTCTGAGGCTGACTGCATGGAGATTGAACGCTTGATTCTATCGAAGCGTGGTTTCTCGGAGTCGGTTATTGATACATTAATACAGGCTCGGAAACCTGTGACCAGAAAAATTTACCATAAGATATGGCGTAAATATTTATATTGGTGTGAATCCAAGAGTTACTCATGGAGTAAGGTTAGGATTCCTAGGATATTGTCTTTTCTACAAGAGGGTTTAGAAAAGGGTTTATCCGCTAGTTCACTAAAGGGACAGATTTCTGCTCTGTCTATTCTTTTACACAAGCGTTTGGCAGAGAATCCAGACGTCCAGGCCTTTTGTCAGGCTTTGGCTAGGATTAAGCCTGTGTTTAAAGCTGTTGCTCCTCCGTGGAGCTTAAACTTGGTTCTTAAAGTTCTTCAGGGTGTTCCATTTGAACCCCTTCATTCCATTGATATTAAGCTTTTATCTTGGAAAGTTCTGTTTTTGATGGCTATTTCCTCGGCTCGAAGAGTCTCTGAGTTATCTGCCTTACATTGTGATTCTCCTTATCTGATCTTTCATTCAGACAAGGTAGTCCTGCGTACTAAACCTGGGTTTTTACCTAAGGTTGTTTCTAACAGGAATATCAATCAAGAGATTGTTGTTCCATCATTGTGTCCTAATCCTTCTTCAACGAAGGAACGTCTTTTGCATAATCTAGACGTGGTCCGTGCCCTGAAGTTCTACTTACAGGCAACTAAAGATTTTCGGCAAACTTCTTCTCTGTTTGTCATTTACTCTGGACAGAGGAGAGGTCAAAAGGCTTCGGCTACCTCTCTCTCTTTTTGGCTTCGTAGCATAATACGTTTAGCCTATGAGACTGCTGGACAGCAGCCCCCTGAAAGAATTACAGCTCATTCCACTAGAGCTGTGGCTTCCACCTGGGCCTTTAAGAATGAGGCCTCTGTTGAACAGATTTGCAAGGCTGCAACTTGGTCTTCACTTCATACTTTTTCCAAATTTTCCAAATTTGACACACTTGCTTCTTCGGAGGCTGTTTTTGGGAGAAAGGTTCTTCAGGCAGTGGTTCCTTCTGTTTAATGTTCCTGCCTTGTCCCTCCCATCATCCGTGTACTTTAGCTTTGGTATTGGTATCCCATAAGTAATGGATGACCTGTGGACTGAACACACTTAACAAGAGAAAACATAATTTATGCTTACCTGATAAATTTATTTCTCTTGTAGTGTGTTCAGTCCACGGCCCGCCCTGTCTTTTTTGAGGCAGGTTCTAAATTTTAAATTATAACTCCAGTCACCACTGCACCCTATAGTTTCTCCTTTCTCGTCTTGTTTCGGTCGAATGACTGGATATGACATGTGAGGGGAGGAGCTATATAGCAGCTCTGCTTGGGTGATCCTCTTGCAACTTCCCCTTGGGAAGGAGAATGTATCCCATAAGTAATGGATGACCCGTGGACTGAACACACTACAAGAGAAATAAATTTATCAGGTAAGCATAAATTATGTTTTATGTAAGAACTTACCTGATAAATTCATTTCTTTCATATTAGCAAGAGTCCATGAGGCCCACCCTTTTTTGTGGTGGTTATGATTTTTTTGTATTAAGCACAATTATTCCAATTCCTTATATTTATGCTTCGCACTTTTTTCTTATCACCCCACTTCTTGGCTATTCGTTAAACTGATTTGTGGGTGTGGTGAGGGGTGTATTTGTAGGCATTTTGAGGTTTGGGAAACTTTGCCCCTCCTGGTAGGAATGTATATCCCATACGTCACTAGCTCATGGACTCTTGCTAATATGAAAGAAATGAATTTATCAGGTAAGTTCTTACATAAATTATGTTTTTTTTTAATAAAATTAGATGTTTTATTTCTCTAGTTATTACACTAGCGATGGAGGATTCTGTTACTTTCTCTTCCTCAATTATGTTCCATATGCCTTGATAATGTGATATCGAACATATTTGATACCACGGAGCTGTCCACCTCTGAGGAGTTGTCGTCCAGTGAGGTGTGTACCCTATATTCTTATATCTCTACATATGCAGTTTTCCCATAGCATTGCTGATCCTCCATCTGGAGGGGGCCTTTTTTTTTACTAGACGTTACTGCGCAGTTCAGACGGTGGTGTCTGCGGCTTTATTGCTTTACCTTGCCCTGCTAAGCGCAAGCAAAAGATTACATATTGCACTCCTTCCCAGAGTACATCAAATAATTTATTGGATTCAATGGAGGGTTATCCGAGGATGAAGTTCTTTCTGAGACTTCAGAGTATGAACATTCTGGTTCGGAGTTTGCTGCCTCTAAACTTTAGTTTTGGAATTTGCACTTTCTTCTAAGGGATGTTTTTGACGCATTCAGAGGTTCCAGAGAATAAATTGCCTGATGAACCTTTAATTCCTAAATTGGATAGAGTTTGAGGACAGGGTGGTACCTTATCCTTCCCGGCTCCTGTTAGATGGCGAATATTATTAGGAATGAATGGGGCAGGATTGGATTCCTTTTCCCCCTCTTCTCCCTTTAACAAATTGTCCCCGGTCCTGGACACTCAATGGAGTTGTGAGGTTCCGTCCCTAAATGGGATGGCTTTATCTTCACCCTTGCTAAACGTACTACTATACCGCTTGAGGATACTTCTTTGTTTGAAGAGCCCATGGATAAAAGATGGAAACTCTGTTAAGAAAAATGTTTCAACATACAGGATTTTTGTTTCAACCGGCGGCGGCTGTTGCCTTGGTAACTGGAGAAACTACCTTCTGGTGTGACTCCTTATAGGATTTGATCGGGATGGAGGATCCCCTCGACGTTACTCAGAAAAGATTTATGGCCTTGAGGGTTGTTAATTCTTTTATCTGTGCTGATATTATGCAGTTTATTCGCTTGAATGCTATGGCTTCAGCTTTTTCTGTCCAGGCCCGTTGGGCTCTGGCTGTAGTCATAGTCTGCAGATATAACTTCTAAGTCTAGACTTCTTCTCTCCCTTTAAGGGAATGATTTTGTCTTGTCCAGGCCTGGACTCAAATTATCTCCACGGTCACAGGGGTGCTCCTACCGCAATAGTATATGAACTAATCTAAGGGACGATTTTCGTTCTGATAAAGCCCATATCAGCAGCCCTACACTAAGCCAGAGCAAACCAAGAGCTCTTGGAAGCCGGCTCAGTCCTGGAATAATTCCAAGCAGAGCAAGAAACCCACATAGTCTATGTCAGCATGAATAGACAGTCCCCGGTCCTTTTCTGGATCGTGTAAGGGGCAGTATGTCGCTCTTTTCAGTCGCTTGGTTCAGGGACGTGCAAGATCCATGGGTCCTGGAGGTCATAGCTCAGGGTTACACAATAGGTTTTAAGTCTCAGCCACCCAAGGGCAGATTCCTCCTGTCTTCCTGACCAGAAAGGAGGGAAGCCTTTCTGGGGTGTGTTCGTGATCTGTCCAATAGGAGTTATTGTCCCGCTGCCTATCGCGGTGAGAGGTTTGGGATACTATTTAAATCTTTTCATGGTCCCTAAGAAGGAGTGAACTTTCCGTTCCAATTCTGGACCTAAAGTTCTTAAGCAGGTTTTTAAATGTCCCCTCATTTAAGATGGAGACAATAAGGTCCATTCTTCCCCTCGTTTGAGAGGGGTAGTTCATGACCACAATAGATCTGAAGGATGCTCCCTTCTCGTACCAATCCTCAAGGACCACTTCCAGTTCCTAAGGTTTGCATTCCTGGACCAGCACTTCCGGTTTATTGCACTTCTGTTTGGTCTAGCTAAAGAAATTTTTCTAAGAGTGGACCATTCGGAATATCTCCTCTGTCTTCGATCCCATGAATGGCAGATAATCTAGAGAGAGTTCTCTTGTTTCTCGTACCAGGGTAGAATTCTCGGGTACTATAATAGTCTCCATATACATGAGAATATTTCTAACAGACCAGAGACGTTGCAAGCTAGCTTCAACATGTCTTGCCCTCCAGATCTCCTTAAGGCCATCTGTGACTCGGTATATGGAGGTGATTGGTTTCATGGTGTCCAGCTTGGATATCATTTCCTTTGCCAGGTTTCACCTCAGACTGTTGCAAACTGCGCATGCTGAACTAGTGGAACGGCGATCATTCGGATCTGTCTCAACAGATTTCTCTGGACAACCAATCGGGAGAATCGCTTTCTTGGTGGTTTTGTCTGGATCACTTGTCCTGAGGGACGTCCGTCTCAAGACCATCCTCTGTGATTGTGACTATAGTTGCGAGTCTGTCAGGATGGGGAGCCGTTTGGGGTGCCAGGAAGGTACAGGGCCTCTAGTCTCAGGAGGTAAAGCTCCCTTCTGATCTCATTTTGGATCTTCAGGCAATATACAATGCTCTGAAGACTTGGCCTCTGCTGGGTTTGTCCCAGTTAATCAGCTTCCAGTCAAACAATATATCCTCTGTGGCTTACATCAACCATCAGGGGAGAACGAGAAGCTCCCTAGTTTTGAGAAAAGTATCTCGGATTCTGGTGTGGGGGAGACCCACATTTGTTTGCTGTCAGCGATCCACATTCCAGGTGTGAACAACTAAGAAGCGGATTTCCTCAACAGACAATCCTTTCATCTGGGAGAATGGCGTTATAGCGGTGCCTTGGAGGTTCAATCCAATTTATCCTTTCCGACCGTTACCACTACTTCCTAGTTTAGTGGCTTGAGTCAAGGAGGCGTCAGTGATACTGACTGCCCCGTCTTGGACGAGAAAGATATGGTTCGCGGATCTAGTGGGGATGTTATAATTTCCTCCGTGGAAGTTACCTTGTCCCAGGGATCTGCTGACCAAGGTCTCTTTGTTCATCAATGTCTATATTCTCTGAGCTTGACTGCGTGGAGATCGAACACTTAGTCCTAGCCAAGAGAGGGTTTTCTGACGGAGTTATTTCTCTTACTTGGTGTATTCAGTCCACGGATTCATCCTTACTTGTGGGATATTCTCATTCCCTACAGGAAATGGCAAAGAGAGCACACAGCAAAGCTGTCCATATAGCTCCCCTCAGGCTCCGCCCCCCCAGTCATTCTCTTTGCCGCTCTAACTAGTAGCATTTCCACAGGGATGGTAAAGAGTATGTGGTGTTAGATTTGTAGTTTTACTTCTTCAATCAAGAGTTTGTTATTTTAAAATAGTGCCGGTTTGTACTATTTACTCTGCAGCAGAAAGTGATGAAGATTCTGCTGAGAGGAAAAAGATTTTAGCATGTTGTAACTAAAATCCATTGCTGTTCCCACGCAGGACTGTTGAGTACAGGAGAACTTCAGTTGGGGGGAACAGTTGCAGGCTTATTCTGCTTGAGGTATGTTTCAGTCATATTTTCTAACAAGACCTGATAGTGCTAGAAAACTGACAGATATCCCATGAGGGAGGTAAGCCATTTTCTCAGACACAGTATAGAAAGAGGGCTTCTTTTAAGGGCTTAATACTGACAGACACTTAATGGGCTAATCGATTCCTTTATTAGAGTAATCTGATGTGATTCAACGTTTTTAAGTGTTTGCAAACACTTTTTGGGGTATTTTTACGCCTGGCATTGTAATAGACAGCTATTTTGACTCAGAAAGGCCTCATAGCTCTAGAGTGAGAAGGAGGAGGCCTCATTTTCGCGCCTCAATTGCGCAGTTAGTTTGGAACACAGCTCCACGCAGCTTCATGTGCAGAGCCTTTAGAGTACAGGACTTCAGAGAGGCTTCATTTACTCCTGCAAATAACCCTAAAGGAAGGTAAAGCCACGGCAAAGACTGTGGCAGAGTACTGTAGTGGGTTAAACTGTTTTTTTACTCATTTTGCTCCGGTTTGGGCATTAAGGGGTTAAACGATTTGAAAACTTGTGTGCAATCATTGCAAGGCATGAGGATCATGTGGTGAAAATTTCATTTAGATCGGATGTTTTTTGATGATTTGGTAAAAAGTGTATGCCTTTTTATTATTTAAAGAGATCAAATGGACCAGAAAGCCAGAGACTCCCAAGGCGGCATTGATAGATGCATTGATAGCGCCTTGGTCATTCAGTCTAGCTTATGTCTTTCCACCGTTTCCTCTTCTACCTCGGCTGATAGCCAGAATCAAACAGGAGAGGGCTTTGGTAATTCTGATAGCACCTGCGTGGCCACCCAGGACTTGGTATGCAGACCTAGTGGGCATGTCATCGGTCCCACCATGGAAACTGCCATCGAGGCAGGATCTTCTACTCCAAGGTCCTTTCAGGCATCCAAATCTAGTTTTCTCCAACATAGGTGTGTCCGGTCCACGGCGTCATCCTTACTTGTGGGATATTCTCTTCCCCAACAGGAAATGGCAAAGAGCCCAGCAAAGCTGGTCACATGATCCCTCCTAGGCTCCGCCTACCCCAGTCATTCTCTTTGCCGTTGCACAGGCAACATCTCCACGGAGATGGTTAAGAGTTTTTTGGTGTTTAAATGTAGTTTTTATTCTTCAATCAAGAGTTTGTTATTTTAAAATAGTGCTGGTATGTACTATTTACTCTGAAACAGAAAAGAGATGAAGATTTCTGTTTGTAAGAGGAAAATTATTTTAGCAACCGTTACTAAAATCGATGGCTGTTTCCACACAGGACTGTTGAGATGAATTAACTTCAGTTGGGGGAAACAGTGGGCAGACTTTTGCTGCTTGAGGTATGACACATTTCTAACAAGACTTGGTAATGCTGGAAGCTGTCATTTTCCCTATGGGAACCGGTAAGCCATTTTCTTAGTTTAGTATAAGAATAAAGGGCTTCACAAGGGCTTTAAAGACTGGTAGACATTTTTCTGGGCTAAAACGATTACTTTATAAGTATATTTAGTGGATTATAACTATAAATAGTTCTTTTAATCTTGGGGATGTATTAAAAAAACGGCAGGCACTGTATTGGACACCTTTTTCACTGGGGGCCTTTTCTAGTCATAGGGAGAGCCTCATTTTCGCGCCACTAATGCGCAGTTGTTTTTGGAAAGCAAGGCATGCAGATGCATGTGTGAGGAGCTAAGAACCACTGAAAAAGCTTATTGAAGGCGTCATTTGGTATCGTATTCCCCTCTGGGCTTGGTTGGGTCTCAGCAAAGCAGATACCAGGGACTGTATAGGGGTTAAATGTAAAAACGGCTCCGGTTCCGTTATTTTAAGAGTTAAAGCTTTCAAATTTGGTGTGCTATACTTTTAAGGCTTTAAGACACTGTGGTGAAATTTTGGTGAATATTGAACAATTCCTTCATACTTTTTCACATATTCAGTAATAAAGTTTGTTCAGTTTAAAATTTAAAGTGACAGTAACGGTTTTATTTTAAAACGTTTTTTGTGCTTTGTTATCAAGTTTATGCCTGTTAACATGTCTGAACCATCAGATAGACGATGTTCTGTATGTTTGAAAGCCAAGGTTCCTCCCCATTTAAATATATGTGATGAATGTGACATAGTGTCCAAACAAAGTAGGGACAATGATGCCACTGATAATGATGTTGCCCAAGATGATTCCTCAAGCGAGGGGAGTAAGCATGGTACTGCATCATCCCCTTCTGTGTCTACACCAGTCTTGCCCACACAAGAGGCCCCTAGTACATCTAGTGCGCCAATCCTTCTTACTATGCAACAATTAACGGCTGTAATGGATAATTCTATTAAAAACATTTTGTCCAAAATGCCCACTTATCAGAGAAAGCGCGATTGCTCTGTTTTAGATACTGAAGAGCATGAGGACGCTGATGATAATGGTTCTGACATACCCTCACACCAATCTGAAGGGGCCAGGAGGGAGGTTTTGTCTGAGGGAGAAATTTCAGATTCAGGAAAAATTTCTCAACAAGCTGAACCTGATGTTATTACTTTTAAATTTAAATTAGAACATCTCCGCGCTCTGCTTAAGGAGATGTTATCTACTCTGGATGATTGTGACAATTTGGTCATTCCAGAGAAATTATGTAAGATGGACAAGTTCCTAGAGGTCCCGGTGCCCCCCGATGCTTTTCCTATACCCAAGCGGGTGGCGGACATTGTAAATAAGGAATGGGAAAGGCCCGGCATACCTTTTGTTCCTCCCCCTATATTTAAGAAATTATTTCCTATGGTCGACCCCAGAAAGGACTTATGGCAGACAGTCCCCAAGGTCGAGGGGGCGGTTTCTACTCTAAACAAACGCACTACTATCCCTATAGAAGATAGTTGTGCTTTCAAAGATCCTATGGATAAAAAATTAGAGGGTTTGCTTAAAAAGATGTTTGTTCAGCAAGGTTACCTTCTACAACCAATTTCATGCATTGTTCCTGTCACTACAGCAGCGTGTTTCTGGTTCGAAGAACTAGAAAAGTCGCTCAATAAAGAATCTTTGTATGAGGAGGTTATGGACAGAGTTCAAGCACTTAAATTGGCTAACTCTTTTATCTTAGACGCCACTTTGCAATTAGCTAAATTAGCGGCGAAAAATTCAGGTTTTGCTATTGTGGCGCGCAGAGCGCTTTGGCTAAAGTCTTGGTCAGCGGATGTGTCCTCCAAGAACAAATTGCTTAACATCCCTTTCAAGGGTAAAACGCTGTTTGGCCCTGACTTGAAAGAGATTATTTCAGACATCACTGGGGGAAAGGGCCACGCCCTTCCTCAGGATAGGTCTTTTAAGGCTAAAAATAAGCCAAATTTTCGTCCCTTTCGCAGAAACGGACCAGCCTCAAATTCTACACCCTCTAAGCAAGAGGGTAATAGTTCTCAAACCAAACCAGCCTGGAGACCGATGCAAGGCTGGAACAAGGGTAAGCAGGCCAAGAAACCTGCCACTGCTACTAAAACAGCATGAAGTGTTGGCCCCCGATCCGGGACCGGATCTGGTGGGGGGCAGACTCTCTCTCTTTGCTCAGGCTTGGGCAAGAGATGTTCAGGATCCTTGGGCGCTAGAAATAGTTTCTCAAGGTTATCTCCTGGAATTCAAGGAACTACCCCCAAGGGGGAGGTTCCACAGGTCTCAATTGTCTTCAAACCAAATAAAAAGACAGGCATTCTTACATTGTGTAGAAGACCTGTTAAGAATGGGAGTGATTCATCCTGTTCCATTAGGAGAACAAGGGATGGGGTTTTACTCCAATCTGTTCATAGTTCCCAAAAAGAAGGAACATTCAGACCAATTTTAGATCTCAAGATTCTAAACAAATTTCTCAGGGTTCCATCGTTCAAAATGGAAACCATTCGAACAATTCTTCCTACCATCCAGGAAGGTCAATTCATGACCACGGTGGATTTAAAGGATGCGTATCTACATATTCCTATCCACAAGGAACATCATCGGTTCCTAAGGTTCGCCTTTCTGGACAAGCATTACCAGTTCGTGGCACTTCCATTCGGATTAGCCACTGCTCCAAGGATTTTCACAAAGGTACTAGGGTCCCTTCTAGCGGTGCTAAGACCAAGGGGCATTGCAGTAGTACCTTACTTGGACGACATACTGATTCAAGCGTCGTCTCTGTCAAAAGCAAAGGCTCATACGGACATTGTCCTAGCCTTTCTCAGATCTCACGGGTGGAAAGTGAACATAGAAAAAAGTTCTCTGTCCCCGTCAACAAGAGTTCCCTTCTTGGGAACAATAATAGACTCCTTAGAAATGAAGATTTTTCTGACAGAGGCCAGAAAATCAAAACTTCTAAGCTCTTGTCAAGTACTTCATTCTGTTCTTCTTCCTTCCATAGCGCAGTGCATGGAAGTAATAGGTTTGATGGTTGCGGCAATGGACATAGTTCCTTTTGCACGAATTCATCTAAGACCATTACAACTGTGCATGCTCAGACAGTGGAATGGGGATTATACAGACTTGTCTCCGACGATCCAAGTAGATCAAAGAACCAGAGATTCACTCCGTTGGTGGCTGAACCTGGACAACCTGTCACAGGGAATGAGCTTCCGCAGACCAGAGTGGGTCATTGTCACGACCGACGCCAGTCTGGTGGGCTGGTGCGCGGTCTGGGAACCCCTGAAAGCTCAGGGTCTATGGTCTCGGGAAGAATCTCTTCTCCCGATAAACATTCTGGAACTGCGAGCGATATTCAATGCTCTCAAAGCTTGGCCTCAACTAGCAAAGGCCAAATTCATAAGGTTTCAATCAGACAACATGACGACTGTTGCTTATATCAACCATCAGGGGGGAACAAGGAGTTCCCTGGCGGTGGAGGAAGTGACCAAAATAATTCAATGGGCGGAGAATCACTCCTGCCACTTGTCTGCAATCCACATCCCAGGAGTGGAAAATTGGGAAGCGGATTTTCTGAGTCGTCAGACTTTCCATCCGGGGGAGTGGGAACTCCATCCGGAAATCTTTGCCCAAATAACTCAATTATGGGGCATTCCAGACATGGACCTGATTGCGTCTCGTCAGAACTTCAAGGTTCCTTGCTACGGGTCCAGATCCAGGGATCCCAAGGCGACTCTAGTAGATGCACTGATAGCGCCTTGGACCTTCAACCTAGCTTATGTATTCCCACCGTTTCCTCTCATTCCCAGGCTGGTAGCCAGGATCAATCAGGAGAGGGCTTCGGTGATCTTGATAGCTCCTGCGTGGCCACGCAGAACTTGGTATGCAGACCTGGTGAATATGTCATCGGCTCCACCATGGAAGCTACCTTTGAGACAGGACCTTCTTGTTCAAGGTCCATTCGAACATCCGAATCTGGCTTCACTCCAACTGACTGCTTGGAGATTGAACGCTTGATTTTATCAAAGCGTGGGTTTTCAGATTCTGTCATTGATACTCTTGTCCAGGCTAGAAAGCCTGTAACTAGGAAAATTTACCATAAAATATGGAAAAAATATATCTGTTGGTGTGAATCTAAAGGATTCCCATGGAACAAGATAAAAATTCCTAAGATTCTATCCTTTCTACAAGAGGGTTTGGAGAAAGGATTATCTGCAAGTTCTTTGAAGGGACAGATTTATGCTTTATCTGTTTTACTTCACAAAAAACTGGCGGCTGTGCCAGATGTTCAAGCTTTTGTTCAGGCTCTGGTTAGAATCAAGCCTGTTTACAAACCTTTGACTCCTCCTTGGAGTCTCAATTTAGTTCTTTCAGTTCTTCAAGGGGTTCCGTTTGAACCCTTACATTCCGTAGATATTAAGTTATTATCTTGGAAAGTTTTGTTTTTGGTTGCAATTTCTTCTGCTAGAAGAGTTTCAGAGTTATCTGCTCTGCAGTGTTCTCCTCCTTATCTGGTGTTCCATGCAGATAAGGTGGTTTTGCGTACTAAACCTGGTTTTCTTCCGAAAGTTGTTTCTAACAAAAACATTAACCAGGAGATAGTTGTGCCTTCTTTGTGTCCGAATCCAGTTTCAAAGAAGGAACGTTTGTTACACAATTTGGATGTAGTTCGTGCTCTAAAATTCTATTTAGAGGCTACAAAGGATTTCAGACAAACATCTTCTTTGTTTGTTGTTTATTCTGGTAAAAGGAGAGGTCAAAAAGCAACTTCTACCTCTCTCTCTTTTTGGCTTAAAAGCATCATCCGATTGGCTTATGAGACTGCCGGACGGCAGCCTCCTGAAAGAATCACAGCTCACTCCACTAGGGCTGTGGCTTCCACATGGGCCTTCAAGAACGAGGCTTCTGTTGACCAGATATGTAAGGCAGCGACTTGGTCTTCACTGCACACTTTTACCAAATTTTACAAATTTGATACTTTTGCTTCTTCTGAGGCTATTTTTGGGAGAAAGGTTTTGCAAGCCGTGGTGCCTTCCATCTAGGTGACCTGATTTGCTCCCTCCCATCATCCGTGTCCTAAAGCTTTGGTATTGGTTCCCACAAGTAAGGATGACGCCGTGGACCGGACACACCTATGTTGGAGAAAACAGAATTTATGCTTACCTGATAAATTACTTTCTCCAACGGTGTGTCCGGTCCACGGCCCGCCCTGGTTTTTTTAATCAGGTCTGATGAATTATTTTCTCTAACTACAGTCACCACGGTATCATATGATTTCTCCTATGCATATTCCTCCTTTACGTCGGTCGAATGACTGGGGTAGGCGGAGCCTAGGAGGGATCATGTGACCAGCTTTGCTGGGCTCTTTGCCATTTCCTGTTGGGTAAGAGAATATCCCACAAGTAAGGATGACGCCGTGGACTGGACACACCGTTGGAGAAAGTAATTTATCAGGTAAGCATAAATTCTGTTTCTCTGCAGCTGACTGCTTGGCGTTTGAACGCTTAATCCTAGCTAAGCGGGGTTTCTCTGATTCAGTTATAGATACTCTGATACAGGCCAGAAAGCCTGTCACTAGGAAAATTTACCACAAGATATGGCGGAAATATCTTTGTTGGTGTGAATCCAAGGGTTACTCATGGAGTAAAGTTAGGATTTCAAGGATATTGTCTTTTCTCCAAGAAGGGTTGGAGAAAGGTCTGTCAGCTAGTTCCTTAAAAGGACAGATATCTGCTTTGTCTATTCTGTTACACAAGCGTCTAGCAGCTGTACCAGACGTTCAGGCGTTTGTTCAGGCCTTAGTCAGACTCAAGCCTGTCTATAGACCTGTGTCTCCTCCATGGAGTCTAAATTTAGTTCTTTCAGTTCTTCAAGGGGTTCCGTTTGAACCTTTGCATTCCATAGATATCAAGTTATTATCTTGGAAAGTTTTGTTTTTAGTAGCCATTTCTTCTGCTCGAAGAGTTTCAGAACTATCTGCTTTACAGTGCGATTCACCCTATCTGGTGTTCCATGCAGATAAGGTTGTTTTGCGTACCAAACCTGGTTTCCTTCCAAAGGTGGTTTCTAATAAAAATATTAACCAGGAAATCATTGTTCCTTCTCTGTGTCCTAATCCAGTTTCTAAGATGGAACGATTGTTACAGAATCTTGATGTGGTTCGTGCTTTAAAGTTCTATTTAAAAGCAACTAAAGATTTCAGACAAACATCATCCCTGTTTGTTGTGTATTCTGGCAAGAGGAGAGGTCAGAAAGCGAATGCTACCTCTCTTTCATTCTGGCTGAAAAGCATCATCCGATTGGCTTATAAGACTGCTGGTAAGCAGCCTCCTGAACGAATTACAGCTCATTCCACCAGAGCTGTGGCTTCCACGTGGGCTTTCAAGCATGAGGCTTCTGTTGAACAGATTTGTAAGGCAGCGACTTGGTCTTCTCTGCATACATTCGCCAAATTTTACAAATTCGATACTTTTGCTTCTAAGGAGGCTATTTTTGGGGGAGAGGATTTGCAAGCAGTGGTGCCTTCCGTTTAGGTTGCCTGACTTGTTCCCTCCCTTCATCCGTGTCCTATTGCTTTGGTATTGGTATCCCACAAGTAAGGATGAATCCGTGGACTGAATACACCAAGTAAGAGAAAACAGAATTTATGCTTACCTGATAAATTACAGGTGTATTCAGTCCACGGCCCGCCCTGATTTTTAAGTCAGGTTCAAATTTAATTTACAATAACTACAGTCACCACTGCACCCTATGGTTCTCCTTTTTCTCCTAACCGTCGGTCGAATGACTGGGGGGGCGGAGCCTGTGGGGAGCTATATGGACAGCTTTGCTGTGTGCTCTCTTTGCCATTTCCTGTAGGGAATGAGAATATCCCACAAGTAAGGATGATTCCGTGGACTGAATACACCTGTAAGAGAAAGTAATTTATCAGGTAAGCATAAATTCTGTTTTTTACTCTCATTCAAGCTCATAAGCTGGTTGCTCGTCTCATCTATCATAAGGTTTGTTAAGGCTCTGCTGTGTTTAGATCTAAGGCGCCTCCTTGGAGTTCAAATCTTGTCCTTAAGGATTTGCAACGGGCTCTGTTGGAGCCTGTGCATGAAGTAGACATTAAATTGTTCTCTTGGAAGGTTCCTTTCTACTGGCTTTTGCTTCTGCGTGCAGAGTATCTGTGATTGCTGCCTTGCAATGAGTCCCTCCTTATCTTGTTTTTCATGCTGATAAGTCTGTTCTACGAACCAAGTAAGGTTTTCTTCCTAAGGTTAGGTCAATTCGCATAACATCAGTCAAGAGATTGTGGTTCCTTTCTTATGTCCTAATCCTCCTTCATTGAAGGAACGTTTATATTGTATATTTCTGTATTCAGTTTGTGCCTTGAAGTTCTATCTTCGGGCCACAAAGGAATTTAGACAAACCTCTTTCTCTGTCTGTTCTCTTTTCCGGGAAGCGTAGGGGTCAAAGGGCCTCTTCGACTTCCTTATATTTTTGTCTGAGTGTCATCCGTTTAGCATAGAAACGGCGGGACATAAGCCTCCTCTGAGGATTGCGGCTCATCTGCGAGAGTGGGCCTTCAAAAATGAGGCCTCTATTGATCCTTACACACTTTTTCCAAAATGTTACAAGCTTGATATTCTTGCTTCTGCTGAAGCAGCCTTCGGGAGAAGGGTTTTGCAGACTGTGGTGCCCTCAGATTAGGGTCCACCTCTCTTTTTTCCATCCCGTTAGCATTCTGTGTACTCTAGCTTGGGTATATGTTTCCCACAAGTAAGGAATGCAGGTGTGGACTCTTCCCATATTACAATGGAGAACATAAATTATGGTTACCTGATAATTTAATTTCCATCTGTATGGGAAGCGTCCACAGCTCCCGCCCGTGTTCTCCGATGGGCGCCCCTAAATTGGAAATTTTTTCTGTTGGCACCTTTTTCACTGCAGCTGCAGAATGACTGGGGTTATGAGGAAGTGGGGGAGGTACTTAAGCCTTTGGCTGGGGTGTTTTTGCCTCCTGGTGGCCAGGTTTAGTATTTCCCACAAGTAAGGAATGCAGCTGTGGACTCTTCCCATACAGGTGGACATTAAATTATCAGGTAAGCATTATTTATATTTTATGCATAATTCTTTATTGTGTTAATGGTATGTCATGTGGGAGATGAGGCTCTAGCATCGTGTGAACACTCAGGTGAAGATCGGCATGGCTTTTTTTGGCACGCTTTCTCTATAGTGCAGGGGGAGTCCTGCATGGCACTCCATGTGACCGGGTGTGGCCTCTTCAACTTCCTCTTTCCTGATTGGTATTTGCAATAGACGTAACGGTCTCTCTGTGGTCCGGGTCATAGGTGGTGGTGAGTGCCCCGGCTATTGGTGTATAAAGCTAATCTATCTCAGTCCGTATTAAAGGTGCAAGCTATGGAGGACTCTATGTTAGAAGATACTCCCTCTTTAATTAAATATAAAGCCTCTGTCTGTGAGGAGGTACAGGTTGAACTGCCTGCTCAACTGTGTTCCACATGCTTTGATAACATTACAATATTTAAGAAGAATAAGATATTTCGTACTACTGAGCCGTCCACCTCTGAGGGTTCTCCTTCCAGTGAGGTGCGTTCCCCACATTCATCTCCAATTACACATGTAGCTCCCCAAGGCTCTACTAATCCTCGCGCGGGAGGGGCCTCGTGGCCGCCAGATTTCGCTGCCTAGTTGCTAGAGGCTTTTTCTGCGGCCTTCCATTCCCTAACACGCCCTGCGAATCGCAAGCTAAGGACAAGACATAGCTTTCCGTCCCAAGGGTCATCTACTCCATTGGATGTCTTTGAGAGATTATCCGACGAGGAGGAGGGCGCTCTCTCTGGGATGAAATCGGCGTCTTCTAAACCTCCGGCTATGGAGGAGACAGATTTTAAGTTTGCCCTTTTTACTGAAAGAAGTGCTTGCTACATTGGAGGTTTCCGAAACCGAAACTTCCGGAAGCACCTTCGATCCCTAAACTAGATAGGGTTTACGAGGACAGGGTGGTGCCTCAGACCTTCCCAGTCCCCGTGAAGATGGCTATGATTATTAAGAATGAGTGGAAGAAACTCGATTCGTCCTTTTCTCCTACCTCTTTTATAAAGCTTTTCCCCTCTGGACTCTCTGCTTGAGCTATGGGGGGCTATTCCTAAGGTGAATGGAGCGATTTCCATGCTCGCTATGTGCATGGCTATTCCCCTCAAGGATAGTTCATAGTTCAAAGAGCCCATGTATAAAAAGTTGGAATCCATGTTGAGAAAGAAGTTCCAACCGGCAGTGGCGATCGCTGCTGTGCCTGGAGCGGCTACCTATTGGTGTGATGCACTGTCAGCTCTGCACGAGGTGGATACAGGAAAAAATGAAGGCCTTAAGGGTCGCAAATTCATTTATCTGTGATGCAGATTATTTGCCTGAATGCTAAGACATCCAGTTTCTCTGTTTTAGCCTGTAGGGCTTTGTGGTTAAAGTCGTGGTCTGCTGATATGACTTACAAATCTAGATTACTATCCCTTCCGTTTCAGGGGAAAGTTTTTTTTGGTCCAGGCCTGGACTCTATCATATCCACGGTCACGGGAGGCAAGGGTGCTTTCCTTCCGCAGGATAAGAACAAGCCTAAGAGCTCTACCTTTCGTTCGGACAAGTCTCAACGCCAGCAGCCTGCTGCGAAGACCGAGCAGTCCAAGAGATCTTGGAAACCAGCTAACTCTTGGCTGGATCGCATAGGGGGCAGACCATCTCTGTTCGCAGAGGCCTGGATTAGAGACATAAAGGATCCTTGGGTTCTGGAGGTTATCACCCAGGGTTACAAGATACGGTTCAGGTCTCATCTGCCTAGGGGCAGATTCCTCCTGTCAAACCTATCCTCAAGACCAGAGAAGAGAGACGCCTTTCTAGAGTGCGTGAGGGATCTCTTTTCTCTCAGAGTAATCGTCCCAGTACCTCTAGCCGAAAGAGGTCTAGGGTACTATTTACACCTTTTTGTGGTCCCAAAGAAGGAAGGCACGTTCCGCCCAATTCTGAATCTAAAGTGCCTAAACAAGTTTCTGTCAGTCCCATCGTTCAAAATGGAGACGATCAGATCGATCCTGCCCCTAGTTCAAGAGGGGCAATTTATGACGACAATAGACTTGAAGGATGCCTACGTTCACATGCCAATCCACAAGGACCATGTGAGGTTCCTAAGATTCGCATTTCTGGACCAACACTTCAAGTTTGTGGCCCTACCATTCGGTCTGGCGACCGCACAAAGGGTCTTTACGAAGGTTCTGGGGGTGCTGCTCGCGATAGCGAGAGCCAGAAGTATTGCGGCAGCTCCTTATCTGGACAATATTCTGGTTCAGGCTCCGTCCTGCAATCTCGCGGAGGACCACTTGAGGGCTCCTCTTCTTCTCCTTCGATCCCATGGATGGAAGATAAACGATGCCCGGCAACACGATAATAGATTCCATATCTATGAAGATGTTTTTGACAAAGCAGAGATGTTCCAAGATTGCGTCCAGCTATCTTGCCCTTCAGACCTCCTCAAGGCCATCTGTGGCCAGGTGTATGGAGGTGATTGGGCTCATGGTATCCAGCACAGATGTCATTCCTTTCGCCAGGTTCCATCTCAGACCTCTTCAGTTATGCATGTTGAGACAATGGAACGGCGATCGCTCAGATCTATCCAAACAGATCTCTCTGGACAACTGGGTGAGGGAATCCCTCTCTTGGTGGATCTGCACGGTACAGCTGGCCCAGGGGACATCCTTCTTGAGGCTATCCTGGGAGATTGTGACGATGGACGCAAGTCTGTCAGGATAGGGAGCTGTTTGGGGTGCCAGAAGGGCACAGGGCAAGTGGACTTGAGAGGAGTCGACTCTAACCATAAATATTCTGGAACTTCGGGTGATATTTAACGCTCTGAGGGCTTGGCCCCACCTGGGGTCGTCCTGATTCATCAGAATCCAGTCAGACAACATTACCTTGGTGGCTTACATAAACCATCAGGGGGCACCGAGAAGCTCCCTAGCCATGAAGTATCTCGGATTCTTGAATGGGCAGAGACTCTCAATTCTTCGCTCTCAGCGATCCACATTCCGGGTGTGGACAATTGGGAAGCGGACTTTCTCAGCAGACAATTGTTTCATCCGGGGGAATGGTCTCTCCATCCCGAGGTGTTTGTTGAGATCTGCAACAGATGGGGGAAGCCGGAGATAGACTTCATGGCGTCCAGACTCAACTTTAGGCTACCCAGATACGGGTCGTGGTCCAGGGACCCACAGGCAGAGCTGATAGATGCCTTAGCGGTGCCTTGGGAGTTTACTCTAGTTTACATTTTTCCACCGTTGCCACTTCTTCCTCGAGTTGTGGTCCGCATCAAACAGGAGCAAACTTTGACCATTCTGATTGCTCCGTTGTGGCCACGGAGAACGTGGTTTGTGGATCTGGTGGGGATGTCATCGCTTCCTCCATGGAGGTTGCCCTGTCGCAGAGATCTGCTGGTTCAGGGTCCCTTTCTACACCAAAATCTTGATTCTCTGAGGCTGACTGTGTGGAGATTGAATGCCTAGTCTTGGCCAAGAGAGGTTTTTCAGAGAGAGTAATTCATACTTTCATCCAGGCCAGGAAGCCAGTCACTCTTTGCATCTATCATAAGGTGTGGATGACTTACTTATCCTAGTGTGAAGAACATGGATATCCCTGGCACAAGTTAGGGTATCCGGGATTCTGGCCTTTCTCCAGGATGGTCTGGATAAGGGTCTTGCCGCCAGTTCCTTAAAGGGGCAGATTTTGACGTTATCAGTGCTGTTACACAAGAAGCTAGCGGAGCTTCCTGATATTCAATCCTTTGTTCAGGCTCTATCTAGGATCTGACCTGTCTTTAGAAATTCGGCTCCACCTTGGAGTTTAAATTTGTTCTTAAGGTGTTGCAGAGGGCTCCGTTTGAGCCTATGCATGCACTTGACATTAAGATTCTTTCCTGGAAGGTTCTATTCTGGCTACTGCCTCGACTCGCTGAGTCTCTAAGTTGGCGGCCTTGCAATTGGAACCCCCTTACCTGTTTTTTCACGCTGATAAGGCTGTGCTTCGCACTGGGTTGGGATTTCTTCCCAAAGTGGTGTCAGATCGTAACATCAATCAAGAGATAGTAGTTCCTTCTTTGTGTCCTAACTTTTCTTCATCTAAGGAAAGGTTACTGCATAACTTGGATGTCGTTCAAGCCTTGAAGTTTTATCTTCAGGCCACGAAAGATTTCAGACAGACTTTGTCTTTATTTGTGGTGTATTCAGGAAAGCGTAGGGGGCAGTGGGCCTCTTTCACTTCTCTGTCCTTTTGGTTGAGGAGCATTATCAGTTTGGCCTATGAGACAGCGGGATATAAGTCTCCTCAGAGTATTACGACTCACTCAACTAGAGCTGTGGCATCTTCTTGGGCTTTTAAGAACAAAGCCTCTGTGGAGCTGATTTGTAAGGCAGCTACTTGGTCCTTCTTTTATACTTTTACAAAGTTCTACAAATTTGATGTTTTTGCTTCAGCAGAAGCTGTTTATGGGAGAAAGGTTCTACAGGCTGTGGTGCCCTTAGTATAGGGTCCGCCTCCTTTTACCCTCTCGTTTTTTTCATTCAGTGTCCTCTAGAGCTTGGGTATTTGTTCCCACAAGTAATGAATGAAGCAGTGGACTCTCCTATTATTAAGATCGAAAACATAAATTATGCTCTCCTGATTTATCCCTTTGGATGACAGAAAAAAACATTATGCTTACCTGATAATTTCATTTCCATCTGTGGGAGGAGAGTCCACTGCTTCCGCCAGTTTGTTTCGATGGGTGGACCTAAATTTTAATATTATTCTTCTGGCACCATTTATACCCTGATATTTTTCCTACTGTTCCTTGTTCCCTTGGCAGGATGAGGGGAGTGGGGGAGGTATTTAAGCCTTTGGCTGTGGTGTCTTTGCCTCCTCCTGGTGACCAGGTTCTTATTTCCCACAAGTAATAAATGAAGCAGTGGACTCTCCTCCCACAGATGGAAATTAAATTATCAGGTAAGCATAATTTTGTTTTTTTCTGTCATCCAAAGGGATACATCATAAGTTTGTGTGTATTGTTGCCTACCAAGAAGGGATATGTGGGTTTTCATAATAGTTAGATTAGTGTTTGTGTGTGTATATATATATATATATATATATATATATATATATATGTATTTATTTATTTTGTATTTCTTTATTTATTTAGCCCACGACCAACTAAGTACACTGAGCGACCTCGGCCTGGAGTTCAGATGATATGCTCCTCCTTCAGCTCTGGTAAATACTCTCATACAAAGGACAAATCAATTGCTCATGGTTTTTCCCATGTTTTGAGGAAACAAATATCTATTTAAAAAACAAAAACAAAAAGTAAAACAAAAAAAAAACACATGAAACTGTTCTGCAGATGAAAAAAGCTTGCACATTTGTAAACATTTTGCAGTGTTTGAAAGCTTGTTGATATTTATCCTTTCTATTTAATACTAATGTAATATGTCTTAAAATGGTAACCCCCATATTAGATAAAACTTTTTTTTATTCATTATAGGTGGTATGTTTCTGGCAACAGGAAGCAGTGATCATATTATTAGGGTTTATTACTTTGGCTCAGGTCAGCCGGAAAAGATTTCGGAACTTGAGTTTCATACTGTGAGTATAATATTTGAGTTACCAACTGGCTGCATTTTTTTTAATCTTCTGTTGATTGATTGCTGTAGACACACTTTTTTTGAGCCTTTAGTAGGGCTAGATTACAAGTGGAGCTCTAATTTATTGCTAACCTGTAAACGTGAAAATTCGCACAATAAATAACCTGCCATTACAAGTGGCTGGTTAATGCTACAGTGTTCTTAAATAAAAAAAAATATCTTTATTTAATGAAACAATAACTGCTCAAAGCAGTTACTTGGGGTTAAAGTAAACAGGTGTGGGTTGTTAGGGAAAAAAAAACGCACTGTAAAGTGCCTTTACATTTCGGTCTATTGGGACTTTGGTAAAACTGTAAATATATATGTATATGCTTATATACATATATATTTATGTGTATATACATAAATATTTTTTATTTGCATCCCATTGCTGCTCGATTTACCCCTTTTGCTGTGCTAGGTTCTCTTCCGTTTCTCACAGCATGAGAACGAGGCTCCCATTGGAGCTTATATGGAAGCACAAAGCTTTCCTGCAATGCAAACGCAAAGTCACGTTCATATTGCACTGAACTTGTAATACCAGTGCACATATACGTGCGCTGGTATTACTGAGTGGAGAGGAAATATTGCAAAAGCGCAATTTGTGCTTCACTCGTAATATGGCCCATAATGTCTTAGTGGTGTTTATGCATTTTATTTACAAATTTACAGTAGAACACCAGGCATTAGGTTGCCAGCACCCAGTCTATTTATCAAGCATCCGGTATTTTCATAAGCACACTAATGATAATGCATGCATTCTTTTTTTTTCATAAGAGTGAATTTTATTAACGTGTCAATGTCGTATTAACTATACTATACTTCAGATTTGACGTCATATTAAACAATATTGTGTTTTCCATTACTTTTATTTAATTTTGCTGAAAAAAATAAGAGCAACAATCTTGCCTATTAGGATATTCTACAGAATGTATAACTGCATGGAATGGAAGTTTAGGAGAAGGATTTCATAGCAGTTTTTCCATATATGTGGCAGGCAGTAATTTCCTGCATCGTCACCCTACTGAAAAACTTGTTTCATTTATATCTAGGACAAGGTGGACAGCATCCAGTTTTCTAACACAAGTAATAGGTAAGCAAAAAATAAAATAAAAAATTATATTTTTATATATATATATATATATATATATATATATATATATATATATATATATATATATACACACACACACACACATACATACAGGTGACCCTCGTTTTACAACGGTTCAATTTACACCGTTTCAGAATAACAACCTTTTTTTCCCAGTCATGTGACTGCTATTGAAAAACATTGAGAAGCAGTGCATTTATTAAAATAGCCAGTAGGTGGAGCTGTCCGCTTGTGTTGCAGCAAAGCCAAGCAAGCTGAAATTAATCGGTTTAACCAGACCTGAGCTATCGAGCAGATTTCAAAGGAACAAGATCTTCCTGTCTATAAATCAGTCCAGATTGAAATGCATAGACAGAACTGTTTGCAGAAAAAGTGAAGTCTGTGTTGTGTGATTATTTTGTTAGGTTTATAATGCTGTTTAGCAGATGTTTTTGTTCATTTAACTTAGTTTAATTATATATTCTGTGTTGTGTGATTATTTTATTAGGTTTATAATGCTGTTTAGCATTTGAAGTCTTCATTTCAAAGCTTTAAAAATAATGTATTAGATGTTACTTATGACAATTTTGAGAGGGGCCTGGAACCTATCTCCCTCACTTCCCATTGACTTACATTATAAACTGGGTTTCAATTTACAACGGTTTCAATTTACAACCATTCCTTCTGGAACCTAACCCTGGCGTAAACTGAGGGCTACCTGTGTATATATATATATATATATATAAAATCTTAGTGTTCAATTGCATATAGTTAAAATGCTGCTGTTCTAAACACACACACTCTTTGTAACATTGTTTAGAATAAAAACAGTTTTGACACAACTTTTTTTAAGATGGTGCACAATGTCTTTTTCAATATCTCTTTTACAGCAGGGCTTGCAAATAACTTTTTGATATTCCTTCATTCTAAAGGTTTGTTAGCGGAAGCCGGGATGGTACAGCTCGTATTTGGCAATATAAGAAGAGAGAATGGAGGAGCATTTTGTTAGATATGGCTACTCGACCAACAGGGTGAGATGTAGTTTATGATTCTCAAGAATGAATTGCTTTGAACTAGCATGTTTTGATGTCCTCTAACAATAGTTGCTTATTCATTGTCATGTGTACATATGCAGGTAGCTTTAATGTACGAGATATAGCATAATTGAAAATAGAGTTTCATATTGGTGCAATTTTTTCTCTCATCAAACACCATAATTTGCATGTGAACAAAAATGTACAACTATTGCTCCTTTTTTATTGACCTGTATATATCCTTATTTAGTTATTGCCAGTCTGGAACAAACATATCCAGCCAACTCTTCTGTAATCTGTTATGTTTTAAGTTTTTTTTTAATAAGCCTACTTCCTGTAGCAGTAAGGACTGGAGCATCATAATAAAAAAATGCTGGGCCCATTGAACAGAAATCTAAGACATTTTTCAGAGGATGACCAATGGCACTACTTATTGTGTATAAAGACTATAATAATCTCTTATTTATGGCAATTTTCCTGCTTCAGGAACAAGCTATAAGGAGTAATGGTTCTGTGTATTGAATTCAAATTCGTAGACGAAAACGGGTAAAGAACCCACTAGAGAAGAATACACATATAGCACTTTAGAGTCATAGACACTTGATGTCTTGTCAATGTTTAAATTTTATTGGGTATTGGAAACAGATAATCCCTTACGTTAAGGAAGGGAAAAATCTAAAGTTAAAACATAACTTTTAATGGGTTAAACTAAAATATAAAGGGAAGAATTATATTAAAAAAACACATATTATCCAGCATATGCTTAGGTTCACTTATATGTAGGACTCTTTATTGCTTCTGTGTACAAGAAGGAAATTATAATGGATGTCAGTAAATAGAGATCAGTATCGTGCCCTTGGGCAAAGTGTGTTTGTTTTTAGTGTAAGCTCAGCACTATTTGGCAGTTTATACTGTGTCAGTTCACAAATTACCTGTTGAGTGCGTGGTCAGGTTATCAAAGAATCCTTTGCAATCATCAAATGACTGCTTATAAAAGTATTAGAGAAACCTGATGTTTTCCACTGGTGGCAGCGGGGAATAAGCAACTGTTTTATAACTGATCAAACCTCTTTAAAGTGAGCTAAAAGAATGTAATTTAGCCCACATCATGAAGTTATGCCTATGTATAGCAGTTTGTGCACAAACCATTATCTATACTATAATCAAGTTTGTAACGCGTTAAAATATTAACCACCCACATCTCAATAAACCTAATTAACATTTCTTTCATGTAATTGGCAAGAGTCCATGAGCTAGTGACATATGGGATATACAATCCTACCAGGAGGGGCAAAGTTTCCCAAACCTCAAAATGCCTATAAATACACCCCTCACCACACCCACAATTCAGTTTTACAAACTTTGCCTCCACTTTGCCTCCTATGGAGGTGGTGAAGTAAGTTTGTGCTAAGATTTCTACGTTGATATGTGCTTCTCAGCATTGTTGAAGCCTGATTCTTCTCAGAGTACAGCGAATGTCAGAGGGACGTGAAGGGAGTATCACTTATTGAATACGATGATTTCCCTAACGGGGGTCTATTTTCATGGGTTCTCTGTTATCGGTCGTAGAGATTCATCTCCTACCTCCCTTTTCAGATCGACGATATACTCTCAAATTACCATTACCTCTACTGATAACTGTTTCTGTACTGCTTTGGCTATCTGCTATATGTGGATGGGTGTCTTTTGGTAAGTATGTTTTTTATTACTTAAGGCACCCCAGCTATGGTTTGGCACTTTATGCATTTATATAAAGTTCTAAATATATGTATTGTACTTATATTTGCCATGAGTCAGGTTCATGTATTTCCTTCTGCAGACTGTCAGTTTCATATTTGGGGAATATAAACATCTTTTTAAAATGAAATTTATTTCTTACCTGGGGTTTAGTCTTTTTTTCAATTGACTACTTCTTACAAATTACGGGCGGTATTAGGCCTGCGGGTGCGACAAATGCTAAACTTTATTGCGTCATTTTTTGGTGCGAAAATTTTTTGGGTGCGAAAAGGTACGTCTATGACACAAGTTCGTCATTTCCGGCGTCATACTTGACACCGAGACCTTTCACGCGGTTGCGTCGTTAGTGACGCAAGTGTGTCATTTCCGGTTATTTTTTGGCGCCAAAAAAGTTTAGTTACGTTGTGCGTCATTTTTTGGCGCCAAACTTTTTCATTATTTCAATACCCCATTGATGTTTGCCTCTTGATTTTTTCTCTATCAGAGGGCTATGCTATTTGCATTTTTTCCCATTCCTGAAACTGTCATATAAGGAAATAGATAATTTTGCTTTATATGTTGTTTTTTCTCTTACATTTTGCAAGATGTCTCACTTTGACCCTGCCTCAGAAGCTTCTGCTGGAACATTGCTGCTTGACATCGGTTCTACAAAAGCTAAGTGCATTTGTTGTAATGTTGTAGAAATGATGTCACTGAATGTCATTTGATAAACTTTTACATTCAGATAATGTGTCCATCAGTAATAGTACATTGCCAGTTTCAGTTTCTTCAACTTCTAATGTGCATAATATACCTGTAAATTTTTAAAGAATTTGTTTCTGATTCTAATCTGAAGGCTTTGTCTGCATTTCCACCTTCAAATAAATGTAATAGGTCTTTTAAAACTTCTCATTTAGCTGATGAAATTTCAAATGACCAACAACATAATAATTCATCCTCTTCTGATGAGGATCTATCTGAAACAGAAGATCCTTCCTCAGATATTGACACTGACAAATCTACTTATTTATTTAAAATAGAGTATATGCGTTCTTTATTAAAAGAAGTGTTAATTACTTTGGATATTGAGGTAACCAGTCTTATTGACGTTCAGTCTAATAAACGTTTAAATGCTGTTTTTAAACCTCCTGTGGTTTCCCCAGGTGTTTTCCCCATTCCTGAGGCTATTTCTGATATGATTTCTAGGGAATGAAATAAGCCAGGTACTTCCTTTGTTCCTTCTTCAAGGTTTAAGAGATTGTATCCTTTACCAGCAAAATCTATAGAGTTTTGGGAAAAGATCCCCAAAGTTGATGGGGCTATTTCTACTCTTGCTAAACGTACCACTATTCCTATAGAAGATAGCACTTCCTTTAAGGATCCTTTAGATAGGAAGCTTGAATCTTATCTAAGGAAGGCCTATTTATATTCAGGTCATCTTCTCAGACCTGCTATTTCTTTGGGTGATGTTGCGGCTGCATCAACTTTCTGGTTGGAAAATTTAACGCAACATGAATTGGATTCTGACATATCTAGCATTGTTCGCTTACTGCAACATGCTAATCATTTTATTTGTGATGCCATTTTTGATATTATCAAAATTGATGTTAGATCCATGTCTTTAACTGTATTAGCTAGAAGAGCTTTGTGGCTTAAATCTTGGAATGCTGATATGACATCTAAATCTTGATTACTATCTCTTTCTTTCCAAGGTAATAATTTATTTGGTTCTCAGTTGGATTCTATTATTTCAACTATCACTGGAGGAAAAGGAGTTTTCTCTTGTTAAGTGTATCCAGTCCACGGATCATCCATTACTTGTGGGATATTCTCCTTCCCAGCAGGAAGTTGCAAGAGGATCACCCACAGCAGAGCTGCTATATAGCTCCTCCCCTAACTGTCATATCCAGTCATTCTCTTGCAAGCCTCAACCAAGATGGAGGTCGTAAGAGGAGTGTGGTGTTTTATACTTAGTTTATTCTTCAATCAAAAGTTTGTTATTTTTAAATGGTGCCGGAGTGTACTGTTTATCTCAGGCAGTATTTAGAAGAAGAATCTGCCTGCGTTTTCTATGATCTTAGCAGAAGTAACTAAGATCCATGGCTGTTCTCACATATTCTGAGGAGTGAGGTAACATCAGAGAGGGAATGGCGTGCAGGTTTTCCTGCAATAAGGTATGTGCAGTTAATATTTCTCCAACATAGGTGTGTCCGGTCCACGGCGTCATCCTTACTTGTGGGATATTCTCTTCCCCAACAGGAAATGGCAAAGAGCCCAGCAAAGCTGGTCACATGATCCCTCCTAGGCTCCGCCTACCCCAGTCATTCTCTTTGCCGTTGTACAGGCAACATCTCCACGGAGATGGCTTAGAGTTTTTTAGTGTTTAACTGTAGTTTTTCATTATTCAATCAAGAGTTTGTTATTTTCAAATAGTGCTGGTACGTACTATTTACTCAGAAACAGAAAAGAGATGAAGAATTCTGTTTGTATGAGGAAAATGATTTTAGCAACCGTAACTAAAATCCATGGCTGTTCCACACAGGACTGTTGAGAGCAATTAACTTCAGTTGGGGGAACAGTTTGCAGTCCCTTGCTGCTTGAGGTATGACACATTCTAACAAGACGATGTAATGCTGGAAGCTGTCATTTTCCCTATGGGATCCGGTAAGCCATGTTTATTACGATTGTAAATAAGGGCTTCACAAGGGCTTATTTAGACTGTAGACTTTTTTTGGGCTAAATCGATTGATATTAACACTTATTTAGCCTTGAGGAATCATTTATTCTGGGTATTTTGATATAATAATATCGGCAGGCACTGTTTTAGACACCTTATTCTTTAGGGGCTTTCCCAAAGCATAGGCAGAGTCTCATTTTCGCGCCGGTGTTGCGCACTTGTTTTTGAGAGGCATGGCATGCAGTCGCATGTGAGAGGAGCTCTGATACTTATAAAAGACTTCTGAAGGCGTCATTTGGTATCGTATTCCCCTTTGGGTTTGGTTGGGTCTCAGCAAAGCAGATACCAGGGACTGTAAAGGGGTTAAAGCTTAAAACGGCTCCGGTTCCGTTATTTTAAGGGTTAAAGCTTCCAAAATTGGTGTGCAATATTTTCAAGGCTTTAAGACACTGTGGTGAAAATTTGGTGAATTTTGAACAATTCCTTCATGTTTTTTCGCAATTGCAGTAATAAAGTGTGTTCAGTTTAAAATTTAAAGTGACAGTAACGGTTTTATTTTAAAACGTTTTTTGTACTTTCTTATCAAGTTTATGCCTGTTTAACATGTCTGAACTACCAGATAGACTGTGTTCTGAATGTGGGGAAGCCAGAATTCCTATTCATTTAAATAAATGTGATTTATGTGATAATGACAATGATGCCCAAGATGATTCCTCAAGTGAGGGGAGTAAGCATGGTACTGCATCATTCCCTCCTTCGTCTACACGAGTCTTGCCCACTCAGGAGGCCCCTAGTACATCTAGCGCGCCAATACTCCTTACTATGCAACAATTAACGGCTGTAATGGATAATTCTGTCAAAAACATTTTAGCCAAAATGAACCCTTGTCAGCGTAAGCGTGGCTGCTCTGTTTTAGTTACTGAAGAGCATGACGACGCTGATATTAATATCTCTGAAGGGCCCCTAACCCAATCTGAGGGGGCCAGGGAGGTTTTGTCTGAGGGAGAAATTACTGATTTAGGGAACATTTCTCAGCAGGCTGAATCTGATGTGATTACATTTAAATTTAAATTGGAACATCTCCGCATTTTGCTTAAGGAGGTATTATCCACTCTGGATGATTGTGAAAATTTGGTCATCCCAGAGAAACTATGTAAAATGGACAAGTTCCTAGAGGTGCCGGGGCTCCCAGAAGCTTTTCCTATACCCAAGCGGGTGGCGGACATTGTTAATAAAGAATGGGAAAGGCCCGGTATTCCTTTCGTCCCTCCCCCCATATTTAAAAAATTGTTTCCTATGGTCGACCCCAGAAAGGACTTATGGCAGTCAGTCCCCAAGGTCGAGGGAGCGGTTTCTACTTTAAACAAACGCACCACTATTCCCATAGAGGATAGTTGTGCTTTCAAAGATCCTATGGATAAAAAATTAGAAGGTTTGCTTAAAAAGATGTTTGTTCAGCAGGGTTACCTTCTACAACCCATTTCATGCATTGTCCCTGTCACTACAGCCGCATATTTCTGGTTTGATGAACTGATTAAGGTGCTCGATAGTGACTCTCCTCCTTATGAGGAGATTATGGACAGAATCAATGCTCTCAAATTGGCTAATTCTTTCACTCTAGACGCCTCTTTGCAATTGGCTAAGTTAGCGGCTAAGAATTCTGGGTTTGCTATTGTGGCGCGCAGAGCGCTTTGGTTGAAATCTTGGTCGGCTGATGCGTCTTCCAAGAACAAGCTACTAAACATTCCTTTCAAGGGGAAAACGCTGTTTGGTCCTGACTTGAAAGAGATTATCTCTGATATCACTGGGGGTAAGGGCCACGCCCTTCCTCAGGATCGGCCTTTCAAGGCAAAAAATAGACCTAATTTTCGTCCCTTTCGTAAAAACGGACCAGCCCAAGGTGCTACGTCCTCTAAGCAAGAGGGTAATACTTCTCAGGCCAAGCCAGCTTGGAGACCAATGCAAGGCTGGAACAAGGGAAAGCAGGCCAAGAAACCTGCCACTGCTACCAAGACAGCATGAAATATTGGCCCCCGATCCGGGACCGGATCTGGTGGGGGGCAGACTCTCTCTCTTCGCTCAGGCTTGGGCAAGAGATGTTCTGGATCCTTGGGCGCTAGAAATAGTCTCCCAGGGTTATCTTCTGGAATTCAAGGGACTTCCCCCAAGGGGGAGGTTCCACAGGTCTCAGTTGTCTTCAGACCACATAAAAAGACAGGCGTTCTTACATTGTGTAGAAGACCTGTTAAAAATGGGAGTGATTCATCCTGTTCCATTAAGAGAACAAGGGATGGGGTTCTACTCCAATCTGTTCATAGTTCCCAAAAAAGAGGGAACGTTCAGACCAATCCTAGATCTCAAGATCTTAAACAAATTTCTCAAGGTCCCATCGTTCAAGATGGAAACCATTCGAACTATCCTTCCTTCCATCCAGGAAGGTCAATTCATGACCACGGTGGATTTAAAGGATGCGTATCTACATATTCCTATCCACAAGGAACATCATCGGTTCCTAAGGTTTGCATTCCTGGACAAACATTACCAGTTCGTGGCGCTTCCTTTCGGATTAGCCACTGCTCCAAGGATTTTCACAAAGGTACTAGGGTCCCTTCTAGCGGTGCTAAGACCAAGGGGCATTGCAGTAGTACCCTACCTGGACGACATTCTGATTCAAGCGTCGTCCCTCCCTCGAGCAAAGGCTCACACGGACATCGTCCTGGCCTTTCTCAGATCTCACGGCTGGAAAGTGAACGTGGAAAAGAGTTCTCTATCCCCGTCAACAAGGGTTCCCTTCTTGGGAACAATTATAGACTCCTCAGAAATGAGGATTTTTCTGACAGAGGCCAGAATAACAAAGCTTCTGGACTCTTGTCGGATACTTCATTCCGTTCCTCTTCCTTCCGTAGCTCAGTGCATGGAAGTGATCGGGTTGATGGTAGCGGCAATGGACATAGTTCCTTTTGCGCGCATTCATCTAAGACCATTACAACTGTGCATGCTCAGTCAGTGGAATGGGGACTATACAGACTTGTCTCCAAAGATACAAGTAAATCAGAGGACCAGAGACTCACTCCGTTGGTGGCTGTCCCTGGACAACCTGTCACAAGGGATGACATTCCGCAGACCAGAGTGGGTCATTGTCACGACCAACGCCAGTCTGACGGGCTGGGGCGCGGTCTGGGGATCCCTGAAAGCTCAGGGTCTTTGGTCTCGGGAAGAATCTCTTCTACCGATAAATATTCTGGAACTGAGAGCGATATTCAATGCTCTCAAGGCTTGGCCTCAGCTAGCGAGGACCAAGTTCATACGGTTTCAATCAGACAACATGACGACTGTTGCGTACATCAACCATCAGGGGGGAACAAGGAGTTCCCTAGCGATGGAGGAAGTGACCAAGATTATTCTATGGGCGGAGTCTCACTCCTGCCACCTGTCTGCTATCCACATCCCGGGAGTGGAAAATTGGGAAGCGGATTTTCTGAGTCGTCAGACATTGCATCCGGGGGAGTGGGAACTCCATCCGGAAATCTTTGCCCTAGTCACTCAGCTGTGGGGCATTCCAGACATGGATCTAATGGCCTCTCGTCAGAACTTCAAAGTTCCCTGTTACGGGTCCAGATCCAGGGATCCCAAGGCGGCTCTAGTGGATGCACTAGTAGCACCTTGGACCTTCAAACTAGCTTATGTGTTTCCGCCGTTTCCTCTCATTCCCAGGCTGGTAGCCAGGATCAATCAGGAGAGGGCGTCGGTGATCTTGATAGCTCCTGCGTGGCCACGCAGGACTTGGTATGCAGATCTGGTGAATATGTCATCGGCTCCACCTTGGAAGCTACCTTTGAGACGAGACCTTCTTGTTCAGGGTCCGTTCGAACATCCGAATCTGGTTTCACTCCAGCTGACTGCCTGGAGATTGAACGCTTGATTTTATCGAAGCGAGGTTTCTCAGATTCTGTTATCGATACTCTTGTTCAGGCCAGAAAGCCTGTAACTAGAAAGATTTACCACAAAATTTGGAAAAAATATATCTGTTGGTGTGAATCTAAAGGATTCCCTTGGGACAAGGTTAAGATTCCTAGGATTCTATCCTTCCTTCAAGAAGGATTGGAAAAAGGATTATCGGCAAGTTCCCTGAAGGGACAGATTTCTGCCTTGTCGGTGTTACTTCACAAAAAGCTGGCAGCTGTGCCAGATGTTCAAGCCTTTGTTCAGGCTTTGGTTAGAATTAAGCCTGTTTACAAACCTTTGACTCCTCCTTGGAGTCTCAATTTAGTTCTTTCAGTTCTTCAGGGGGTTCCGTTTGAACCCTTACATTCCGTTGATATTAAGTTATTATCTTGGAAAGTTTTGTTTTTAGTTGCAATTTCTTCTGCTAGAAGAGTTTCAGAATTATCTGCTCTGCAGTGTTCCCCTCCTTATCTGGTGTTCCATGCAGATAAGGTGGTTTTACGTACTAAACCTGGTTTTCTTCCGAAAGTTGTTTCTAACAAAAACATTAACCAGGAGATTATCGTGCCTTCTCTGTGTCCGAAACCAGTTTCAAAGAAGGAACGTTTGTTGCACAATTTGGATGTTGTTCGCGCTCTAAAATTCTATTTAGATGCTACAAAGGATTTTAGACAAACATCTTCCTTGTTTGTTGTTTATTCAGGTAAAAGGAGAGGTCAAAAAGCAACTTCTACCTCTCTCTCTTTTTGGATTAAAAGCATCATCAGATTGGCTTACGAGACTGCCGGACGGCAGCCTCCCGAAAGAATCACAGCTCATTCCACTAGGGCTGTGGCTTCCACATGGGCCTTCAAGAACGAGGCTTCTGTTGATCAGATATGTAGGGCAGCGACTTGGTCTTCACTGCACACTTTTACCAAATTTTACAAGTTTGATACTTTTGCTTCTTCTGAGGCTATTTTTGGGAGAAAGGTTTTGCAAGCCGTGGTGCCTTCCATTTAGGTGACCTGATTTGCTCCCTCCCTTCATCCGTGTCCTAAAGCTTTGGTATTGGTTCCCACAAGTAAGGATGACGCCGTGGACCGGACACACCTATGTTGGAGAAAACAGAATTTATGTTTACCTGATAAATTTCTTTCTCCAACGGTGTGTCCGGTCCACGGCCCGCCCTGGTTTTTTTAATCAGGTCTGATAATTTATTTTCTTTAACTACAGTCACCACGGTACCATATGGTTTCTCCTATGCTAATATTCCTCCTTAACGTCGGTCGAATGACTGGGGTAGGCGGAGCCTAGGAGGGATCATGTGACCAGCTTTGCTGGGCTCTTTGCCATTTCCTGTTGGGGAAGAGAATATCCCACAAGTAAGGATGACGCCGTGGACCGGACACACCGTTGGAGAAAGAAATTTATCAGGTAAACATAAATTCTGTTTTTTCTAGGGATGGAATTTGCTAGAAAATGCTGCTGATACCGAACTAATGTAAGTAAAGCCTTAAATGCAGTTTTAGCGACTGGTATCAGGCTTATTAATAGAGATACATACTCTTATAAAAATGTAATATAAAACGTTTGCTGGCATGTTTAATCGTTATTATATGTATTTGGTGATAAAACTTATTGGGGCCTAGTTTTTTTTCCACATGGCTGGCTTGAATTTTGCCTAGTAACAGTTTCCTTAGGCTTTCCACTGTTGTAATATGAGTGGGAGGGGCCTTTTTTAGTGCTTTTCTGTGCAGCTAAAAATACTGACAGAGACATTCAGCTTCCCTCTGCATGATCCAGGACATCTCTGGAGGGCTCAAAAGGCTTCAAAGTCGTTTTTGAGGGAGGTAAAAAGCCACAGTAGAGCTGTGGCAGTTGTTGTGACTGTTTGAAAAAAAACCAAAAAAAAAACAAAAAAACGTTTTTGTCTTTTATTATTCAGTTTTGGGTATTAAGGGGTTAATCATCCATTTGCAAGTGGGTGCAATGCTCTGCTAACTTGTTACATACACTGTAAAAAATTTGTTAGTGTAACTGCCTTTTTTCACTGTTATTTCAAATTTTGACAAAATTTGTGTTTCTTAAAGGTGCAGTAACATTTTTTATATTGCTTGTAAACTTGTTTAAAGTGTTTTCCAAGCTTGCTAGTCTCATTGCTAGTCTGTTTAAACATGTCTGACACAGAGGAAACTACTTGTTCATTATGTTTGAAAGCCATGGTGGAGCCCCATAGGAGAATGTGTACTAAATGTATTGATTTCACCTTAAACAGTAAAGATCAGTCTTTAACTATAAAAGAAATATCACCAGAAGATTCTGCTCAGGGGATGCACGCTAATATGGCGCCAATTACATCAGGGACGCCCATAGCGATTACCTTGCAGGACATGGCTGCAATCATGAATAATACCCTGTCAGAGGTATTATCCAGGTTGCCTGAATTAAGAGGCAAGAGCGATTGCTCTGGGGTTAGGAGAAATACAGAGCGTGCAGATGCTGTAAGGGCCATGTCTGATACTGCGTCACAATATGCAGATCATGAGGACGGAGAGCTTCAGTCTGTGGGTGACATCTCTGATTCGGGGAAACCTGATTCAGAGATTTCTAATTTTAAATTTAAGCTTGAGAACCTCCGTGTGTTGCTTGGGGAGGTATTAGCTGCTCTGAATGACTGTAACACAGTTGCAGTACCAGAGAAATTGTGTAGGCTGGATAAATACTATGCGGTACCGGTGTGTACTGATGTTTTTCCTATACCTAAAAGGCTTACAGAAATTATTAGCAAGGAGTGGGATAGACTGGGGGTGCCTTTTTCCCCACCTCCTATATTTAGAAAAATGTTTCCAATAGACGCCACTACACGGGACTTATGGCAGACGGTCCCTAAGGTGGAGTGAGCAGTTTCTACTTTAGCAAAGCGTTCTACTATCCCGGTTGAGGACAGTTGTGCTTTTTCAGATCCAATGGATAAAAAATTGGAGGGTTACCTTAAGAAAATGTTTATTCAACAAGGTTTTATTTTACAGCCCCTTGCATGCATTGCGCCTGTCACGGCCGCGGCGGCATTCTGGTTTGAGGCCCTGGAAGAGGCCATCGAAGAGGCCATCCATACAGCTCCATTGACTGAAATTATTGACAAGCTTAGAACACTTAAGCTAGCTAACTCATTTGTTTCTGATGCCATTGTTCATTTGACTAAACTAACGGCTATGAATTCCGGATTCGCCATCCAAGCGCGTAGGGCGCTATGGCTTAAATCCTGGTCAGCTGACGTGACTTCAAAGTCTAAATTACTCAACATTCCTTTCAAGGGGCAGACCTTATTCGGGCCTGGTTTGAAGGAAATTATTGCTGACATTACTGGAGGTAAGGGTCACACCCTTCCTCAGGACAGGGCCAAAGCAAAGGCCAAACAGTCTAATTTTCGTGCCTTTCGAAATTTCAAGGCAGGTGCAGCATCAACTTCCTCCGCTTCAAAACAAGAGGGAACTTTTGCTCAATCTAAGCAGGCATGGAAACCTAACCAGTCCTGGAACAAAGGCAAGCAGGCCAGAAAGCCTGCTGCTGCCTCTAAGACAGCATGAAGGAACGGCCCCCTATCCGGCGACGGATCTAGTAGGGGGCAGACTTTCTCTCTTCGCCCAGTCGTGGGCAAGAGATGTTCAGGATCCCTGGGCGTTGGAGATCATATTTCAGGGCTATCTTCTGGACTTCAAAGCTTCCTCTCCACAAGGGAGATTTCATCTTTTAAGGCTATCTGCAAATCAGATAAAGAAAGAGGCATTCCTACGCTGTGTGCAAGACCTCCTAGTTATGGGAGTGATCCATCCAGTTCCGCGGACGGAACAAGGACAGGGTTTTTTTATTTATTAATATTTTTATTGAGATTTTCATATTACAAGAATGTAAACCAATAAGACAATTCCAGTGTTAAGGCATCATACATTCTTCGGCAAAAATAAGTTTAACAAATATATCAACATTGATAATGACATTTCAAACTTAAATTAAAACTAAACAATATGCTACACTAACAAGGTAGCATTTAACAATAAACTTTTCGGTCAGTGTTTACTAAGTCTACTATTAATGATACAGACTCTGGTTCATGCCACTTATATCAAGAATCCATAATCTATGCTCTTATACTTGGTTACTCAAAGATATGGAAGGGGACGGATGGATCCCATATTCTATTGTCACCTACATGGAAGGCGCAATATGTGTTTTGAACTGATCCCAGTAAAGTTGCATATCGTGGAAGACCTCAAGTTTTTGTTTTCTAAAGAAACCATACTTTTCTAGAAAGAATAACTAATCTGTTCTGTTTATCCACATTTGTTTCGTGAATTGCGTGTTTAACTTCCACTGTCTGGCTATTATGGATTTAGCACTGTTTAGGGCTATTTGGAAAACTGCTTGCCTGATCTTACAGAACTTACCCGGTTTCTGGTTAAATAAGACATGGGTTGCTCTTAATGTATATTCCGTGTTAAATAAATATTTCCCCAATTTTTCTACTTCTATCCACAGATTATGGAGATTCCCACATTCCCACCATAAATGCATCATATTCCCCACTTTTCCACACCCACGCCAACACTCTCCTAGAGAGTTTGGGTAAATATACTTCAGTCTTTGTGGCGTCAGGTACCATCTTGTTATGATTTTATAGTTTAGTTCCAAGATGCTAGCCGACCCAGATACTTTGTGAGTGCGGTAGAACATTTGTTTCCACTGTCTATCATCGAATTGTTCCCCCAATTCCTGTTG
>NC_069502.1:536010654-536218600 GCF_027579735.1 Bombina bombina | reverse complement strand
ATAAGCGGATTTTCTGAGTCGTCAGACATTGCATCCGGGGGAGTGGGAACTCCATCCGGAAATCTTTGCCCAAGTCACTCAACTGTGGGGCATTCCAGACATGGATCTGATGGCCTCTCGTCAGAACTTCAAAGTTCCTTGCTACGGGTCCAGATCCAGGGATCCCAAGGCGGCTCTAGTGGATGCACTAGTAGCACCTTGGACCTTCAAACTAGCTTATGTATTCCCACCGTTTCCTCTCATCCCCAGGCTGGTAGCCAGGATCAATCAGGAAAGGGCGTCGGTGATCTTGATAGCTCCTGCGTGGCCACGCAGGACTTGGTATGCAGATCTGGTGAATATGTCATCGGCTCCACCATGGAAGCTACCTTTGAGACGAGACCTTCTTGTTCAAGGTCCGTTCGAACATCCGAATCTGGTCTCACTCCAGCTGACTGCTTGGAGATTGAACGCTTGATCTTATCGAAGCGAGGGTTCTCAGATTCTGTTATCGATACTCTTGTTCAGGCCAGAAAGCCTGTAACTAGAAAGATTTACCACAAAATTTGGAAAAAATATATCTGTTGGTGTGAATCTAAAGGATTCCCTTGGGACAAGGTTAAGATTCCTAAGATTCTATCCTTCCTTCAAGAAGGATTGGAAAAAGGATTATCTGCAAGTTCCCTGAAGGGACAGATTTCTGCCTTGTCTGTGTTACTTCACAAAAAGCTGGCAGCTGTGCCAGATGTTCAAGCCTTTGTTCAGGCTCTGGTTAGAATCAAGCCTGTTTACAAACCTTTGACTCCTCCTTGGAGTCTCAACTTAGTTCTTTCAGTTCTTCAGGGGGTTCCGTTTGAACCCTTACATTCCGTTGATATTAAGTTATTATCTTGGAAAGTTTTGTTTTTGGTTGCAATTTCTTCTGCTAGAAGAGTTTCAGAATTATCTGCTCTGCAGTGTTCTCCTCCTTATCTGGTGTTCCATGCAGATAGGGTGGTTTTACGTACTAAACCTGGTTTTCTTCCAAAAGTTGTTTCTAACAAAAACATTAACCAGGAGATTATCGTACCTTCTCTGTGTCCGAAACCAGTTTCGAAGAAGGAACGTTTGTTGCACAATTTGGATGTTGTTCGCGCTCTAAAATTCTATTTAGATGCTACAAAGGATTTTAGACAAACATCTTCCTTGTTTGTTGTTTATTCCGGTAAAAGGAGAGGTCAAAAAGCAACTTCTACCTCTCTCTCTTTTTGGATTAAAAGCATCATCAGATTGGCTTACGAGACTGCCGGACGGCAGCCTCCCGAAAGAATCACAGCTCATTCCACTAGGGCTGTGGCTTCCACATGGGCCTTCAAGAACGAGGCTTCTGTTGATCAGATATGTAGGGCAGCGACTTGGTCTTCACTGCACACTTTTACCAAATTTTACAAGTTTGATACTTTTGCTTCTTCTGAGGCTATTTTTGGGAGAAAGGTTTTGCAAGCCGTGGTGCCTTCCATCTAGGTGACCTGATTTGCTCCCTCCCATCATCCGTGTCCTAAAGCTTTGGTATTGGTTCCCACAAGTAAGGATGACGCCGTGGACCGGACACACCTATGTTGGAGAAAACAGAATTTATGTTTACCTGATAAATTACTTTCTCCAACGGTGTGTCCGGTCCACGGCCCGCCCTGGTTTTTTAATCAGGTCTGATAATTTATTTTCTTTAACTACAGTCACCACGGTATCATATGGTTTCTCCTATGCAAATATTCCTCCTTAACGTCGGTCGAATGACTGGGGTAGGCGGAGCCTAGGAGGGATCATGTGACCAGCTTTGCTGGGCTCTTTGCCATTTCCTGTTGGGGAAGAGAATATCCCACAAGTAAGGATGACGCCGTGGACCGGACACACCGTTGGAGAAAGTAATTTATCAGGTAAACATAAATTCTGTTTTTATATGCTTTCGCACTTTTTTATCACCCCACTTCTTGGCTATTCGTTAAACTGAATTGTGGGTGTGGTGAGGGGTGTATTTATAGGCATTTTGAGGTTTGGGAAACTTTGCCCCTCCTGGTAGGAATGTATATCCCATACGTCACTAGCTCATGGACTCTTGCTAATATGAAAGAAATGAATTTATCAGGTAAGTTCTTACATAAATTATGTTTTCTACCCTGGCTAAGCGTACAATTATACCTATTGAGGACAGTTGTGCTTTCATAGATCCTATGGATAAAAAATTAGAGGGTCTCCTAAAGAAAATATTTATTCATCAGGGTTTTCTTCTGCAACCTATAGCGTGCATTGTTCCTGTAACTACTGCAGCTGCTTTTTGGTTGGAGGCTCTGGAGGAAGCTCTTCAGGTTGAGATGACATTAGATGATATTCTGGATAGAATTAGGGCTCTCAAGCTAGCTAATTCTTTCATTACAGATGCCGCTTTTCAACTGGCTAAATTAGCGGCAAAGAATTCAGGTTTTGCCATTTTAGCGCGTAGAGCGTTATGGCTTAAGTCCTGGTCTGCTGATGTGTCGTCAAAATCTAAGCTTTTAGCCATCCCTTTCAAAGGTAAGACCCTATTCGGGCCAGAACTGAAAGAGATAATTTCAGATATCACTGGAGGAAAAGGCCATGCCCTTCCTCAGGATAAGACAAATAAGATGAGGACCAAACAAAATAATTTTCGTTCCTTTCGAAACTTCAAAGGTGGCCCCTCTACCTCTTCCCCTGCTGTAAAACAAGAGGGCATTTTGCTCAATCCAAGTCGGTCTGGAGACCTAACCAGACTTGGAACAAAGGTAAACAGGCTAAGAAGCCCGCTGCTGCCACCAAGACAGCGTGAAGGGGTAGCCCCCGATCCGGGACCGGATCTAGTAGTGGGCAGACTTTCTCTCTTTGCTCAGGATTGGGCAAGAGATTTTCAGGACTCCTTGGCGTTAGAAATCTTAACCAAGGGGTATCTTCTAGATTTCAAAGATTCTCCTCCAAAGGGGAGATTCCATCATTCTCAATTGTCTGTAAACCAGACAAAAAAAGAGGCATTTTTACGCTGTATAGAAGACCTATAATACCATGGGAGTGATCTGCCCAGTTCCGAAAACAGAACAGGGGCAGGGGTTTTACTCCAATCTGTTTGTGGTTCCCAAGAAAGAGGGATCCTTCAGACCAATTTTAGATCTCAAGATCCTAAACAAATTCCTCAGAGTTCCATCCTTCAAGATGGAGACCATTCGGACTGTTTTACCAATGATCCAGGAGGGTCAATATATGACCACCGTGGACTTAAAGGATGCGTATCTACACATCCCTATCCACAAAGATCATCACCAGATCCTCAGGTTCGCCTTCCTGGACAAGCATTACCAGTTTGTGGCACTTCCCTTCGGGTTGGCCACAGCTCCCAGAATTTTCACAAAAGTACTAGGGTCCCTTTTGGCGGTTCCAAGGCCGCAGGGCATAGCAGTGGCGCCTTATCTGGACGATATCTTAATTCAGGCGTCAACTTACCAACTAGCCAAATCTCACACGGACATCGTGTTGGCTTTTCTAAGATCTCATGGGTGGAAGGTGAACGTAAAAAGGAGTTCACTTATCCCTCTCACAAGAGTTCCATTCCTGGGAAGTCTGATAGATTCGGTGGACATAAAAATTTTCTGACGGAGGTCAGAAAATCAAAGATTTTAACCACCTGCCGAGCTCTTCATTCCATTCCTCAGCCTTCAGTGGCTCAGTGTATGGAGGTAATCGGACTAATTGTAGCGGCAATGGATATAGTTCCGTTTGCTCGCTTGCATCTCAGACCACTGCAACTATGCATGCTCAAACAGTGGAATGGGGATTATGCGGATTTATCTCCTCAGATAAATCTGGATCAAGAGACCAGAGACTCTCTTCTTTGGTGGTTGTCACAGGATCATCTGTCCCAGTGAATGTGTTGCATGGGTCATAGTGACGACGGACGCCAGCCTATTGGGCTGGGGTGCAGTCTGGAATTCCCTGAAAGCTCAGGGTGTGTGGACTCAGGAGGAGGCTCTCCTCCCGATCAATATTCTAGAACTGAGAGCGATATTCAATGCGCTTCAGGCGTGGCCTCAGTTGGCTTCGGCCAGATTCATAAGATTCCAGTCGGACAATATCACGACTGTAGCATATATCAATCATCAGGGGGGAACAAAGAGTTCTCTAGCGATGATAGAGTTTACCAAAATAATTCGGTGGGCAGAGACTCACTCTTGCCATCTATCAGCAATCTATATCCCAGGAGTGGAGAACTGGGAAGTGGATTTTCTAAGTCGTGAGACTTTTCATCCCGGGGAGTGGGAACTCCATCCGGAGGTGTTTGCACAATTGATTTATCAATGGGGCACACCGGAATGGGGTCTGTTGGCGTCTCGTCAGAACGCCAAACTTCCTTGTTACGGGTCCAGATCAAGGGATCCTCAAGCAGTACTGATAGATGCTCTAGCAGTACCCTGGTCATTCAACCTGGCTTATGTGTCTCCACCATTTCCTCTCCTTCCTTGTTTAATTGCCAGAATCAAACAGGAGAGAGCGTCAGTGATTTTGATAGCACCTGCGTGGCCACGCAGGACTTGGTTTGCAGACCTGGTGGAGATGTCATCTCTTCCACCATAGACTCTGCAACTGAGACAGGACCTTATGATTCAAGGTCCGTTGCAGCATCAAAATCTAGTTTCCCTGTGGCTGACTGCCTGGAGATTGAACGCTTAATTTTATCCAAGCAGGGATTCTCTGAGTTGTACATAGATACCTTGATTCAGGCTCGAAAGCCTGTCAGTAGGATAAACTATCATAAGATATGGCGTAAATACCTTTATTGGTGCGAATCCAAAGGCTACTCATGGAGTAAGATCAGGATTCCTAGGATTTTGTCCTTTCTCCAAGAAGGATTGGAGAAGGGGCTATCAGCTAGTTCCCTAAAGGGACATATATCTGCTTTATCAATTTTACTGCATAAGCGTCTGGCAGATGTTCCAGACGTTCAGTCGTTCTGTCAGGCTTTAGTTAGAATCAAGCCTGTGTTTAAACCTGTTGCTCCGCCATGGAGTTTGAATTTAGTTCTTCAAGGGGTTCCATTTGAACCTATGCATTCCATAGATATTAAGCTTCTATCTTGGAAAGTTCTGTTTTTAGTTGCTATCTCTTCGGCTCGAAAGAGTTTCTGAACTATCTGCATTGCAATGCGACTCGCCTTATCTTGTTTTCCATGCTGATAAGGTGATTTTGCGTACCAAACCTGGATTCCTTCCTAAGGTTGTTACTAATAAGAATATTAATCAGGAGAATATTGTTCCTTCTCTGTGTCCTAATCCTTCCTCTAAGGAGCGTCTGTTTCACAACTTGGACGTGGTTCGTGCTTTGAAGTTTTACTTGCAAGCGACTAAAGATTTCCGTCAAACATCTTCTTTGTTTGTTGTCTATTCTGGGAAACGTAGAGGTAAAAAATCTACGGCTACCTCTTTCTTTTTGGCTGAAAAGCATTATCCGTTTTGCTTACAAGACTGCTGGACAGCAGCCTCCTGAAAGAATTACAGCTCACTCTACTAGAGCGGTGGCTTCCACATGGGCTTTTAAAAATGATGCTTCTGTTGAACAGATTTGTAAGGCTGTGACTTGGTCTTCGCTTCATACCTTTTCCAAATTTTCCAAATTTGATACTTTTGCTTCTTCGGAGGCTATTTTTGGGAGAAAAGTTCTTCAAGCAGTGGTGCCTTCTGTTTAGCCATCTGTCTTGTCCCTCCCGTTCATCCGTGTCCTGTAGCTTTGGTATTGTATCCCACAAGTAAAGGATGAATCCGTGGACTCGTCGTACCTTATAGAAGAAAAGTAAATTTATGCTTACCTGATAAATTAATTTCTTCTATGGTACGAGTCCACGGCCCGCCCTGTCATTTTAAGACAGATTATATTTTTTGATTTTAAACTTCAGTCACCTCTGCACCTTTTAGTTTCTCCTTTTTCTTCCTGTACCTTCGGTCAAATGACTGGGGGGTGGAGCTAAGGAAGGAGCTATATAGACCGCTCTGCTGTGGTGCTCTTTGCCACTTCCTGTTAGCAGGAGGATAATATCCCACAAGTAAAGGATGAATCCGTGGACTAGTCGTACCATAGAAGAAATTAATTTATCGGGTAAGCATAAATTTCTTTTTTTTGGTTGGACACTTTAGTTGTCAGATTTTGATTTGTCGAAGCATTGTTCTTTTATTTCGACATGCTAATAATTTCATTTATGATGTTATTTTTTAACACCCCTGTGCTAAATTTCTAATAAAAGCAGTCACAGTAGGAGTGTTGTTACATCAAACACAGTGAGACTCAAACCACCAGAGGTTATGTTAATCCCCTTGGCTCCCAGCAAGTTACTAACTTGATCCGGACCTTAGCCCCTCCCTTTCCATGCGACCTGGTGCCCGCATCTCCTAACACCCTTGTGCTAAATTAGGAAGGAGTGTTGTTAAATCAAACATAGAAGCTAGAACTATTACCCACCTTGCAGCAAATAGATGAAGTCAGGAGTCAGGACTCAGAAGTCTATCGCACTGTCACACTGACACTACACTTCCACAACACGTCTTCTCTGATCTCTTCTCTTTACCGCTCCAAAAATAGAAATGCCTTCTCTAGTGTGTCTGCGTGCAAGGAGCCCAACTAATCGATAGACCAACTAATCGATAATGGAAATCGTTGACAATGAATTTGCATTATCGATTATTATCAATTTAGTCGATTAGTTGTTGCAGCCCTAATAAGGTGCTAAGAGTCCACAAGCCATTACTCGTTGAATTCAACACCTGGCCACTAGGAGGAGGCGAAGACTCACAAAGCTCTAAGAGCATGTAATTCCTCTCACCTATCTGGTATCCCAGTCTTATCTTTGCCTTCACAGGAGTAGGTGAAGAATTGAGGTGCGCCAGTTTTCTTCTCTGGAATGGGTTTCTTAACCCATTAGTTCCCCTTTGAACGCTAAGATTATAAGAAAGTGGTTTTAAGGCTGTATAATTTCTCCTACATTGGTGTGTCCGGTCCACGGCTTCATCCTTACTTGTGGGAATATTCTCTTCCCCTACAGGAAATGGCAAAGGGAGCACACAGCAAAAGCTGTCCATATAGTCCCCCCTCTGGCTCCGCCCCCCAGTCATTCTCTTTGCCTGCTCTGAACAAGTAGCATCTCCACGGGGATGGTAAAGAGTATGTGGTGTTAGTTGTAGTTTTATTTCTTCTATCAAGAGTTTGTTATTTTAAAATAGTGCCGGTTTGTACTATTTACTCTACAACAGAAAGTGATGAAGAGTTCTGTTAAAAGAGGAGTATGATTTTAGCAACAGTAACTAAAATCCATTGCTGTTCCCACGCAGGACTGTTGAAACCAGAGAACTTCAGTTGGGGGGAACAGTTTGCAGACTTTTCTGCTCCAGGTATGACTAGTCCCTTTTCTAACAAGACATAGTAATGCTAGAAGACTGTCATTTTCCCTTATGGGATCGGTAAGCCATTTTCTTAGACTCATAACAGAATGAAGAAAGGCTTATAAATGGGCTCTATACTGGTTGACACTATTGTGGGCTAAATCGATTGATTTATATAATATTTATATGACTTTTGGAGTGTTTTGTGAACTTAGAAACACTTTTGGGAACGTTTTTATTACACCTGGCAGTTGTTTAGACACCTAATCTAGTCAGGAAGGCCCCTTCACTCTGGTATGCAGAGGGAGGAGGCCTCATTTTCGCGCCTCAGTTGCGCAGTTACTTTTGGAAGCAGTGCATGCAGCTTCATGTGAGAGGGTCCTGTGGCCATAAAAACGATTTCAAGAAGGCTTATTTCTGTGGTGAATAACCCCCAAGGAAGGTAAAAGCTGCAGCAAAGGCTGTAGCTGGGACTGTAGTGGGTTTAAACTCGTAAATTGAACAATTAGCTCCGGTTTGCTCATTTAAGGGGTTAGAGACTTGAAATTTGGTGTGCAATACTTTCAAAGCATTAAGACACTAGGGTGCAAATTTTGTAAAGATCGGATATTTCCTTCATAGTTTTTCAAACCTTCAGAAATAAAGTGTACTCTTTTTATTATTTAAAGAGACAGTAACGGTTTTGTTTAAAAACGGTTTGATTGCATTAATAGCCTGCTAAAGTCTGTCTAACATGTCTATACCTTCAGATAGCATATGTTCTGTGTGTATGGAGGCCAAGGTGGTTCCCCCTTTAAATGTATGTTCAAATTGTGCCATGGTGCCCAAGATGATTCTTCAAATGAAGGTTGTGGGGATTGTTCATCATCCTCTCCTTCTGTGTCAACACCAGTTTTGCCCACGCAGGCGACACCTAGTACATCTAGCGCGCCAATGCTTTTTACTATGCAGCAATTAACTGCAGTAATGGATAATTCTGTAGCAAATCTTTTATCCAAACTGCCAACATTTCCCAGAAAGCGTGATTGCTCAGTTTTAAATACCGAGGATGAGCAAGTGGGCGCTGACGGTAATTTATCTGTTATACCCTCACACCAGTCTGAATTGGCAGTGAGGGAGGGTCTGTCTGAGGGAGAAATTTCTGATTCAGGAAAAGTTTCTCAGCAGGCAGAACCTGATATTGTGGCATTTAAATTTAAGTTAGAACATCTCCGCGCCCTGCTTAAGGAGGTGCTAACTACTCTTGATGATTGTGACTCTTTGGTGATTCCAGAGAAATTGTGCAAAATGGACAAATTCCTAGAGGTCCCTGTGCACGCTGATGCCTTTCCGATACCCAAGAGGGTGGCGGACATTGTGACCAAGGAGTGGGAGAAGCCAGGTATACCTTTTGTCCCACCTCCTATATTTAAGAAAATGTTCCCCATTGTCGACCCCAGAAGGGACGCATAGCAAACAGTCCCTAAGGTTGAGGGGGCAGTTTCTACGTTGGCCAAGCGCACAACTATTCCCATTGAGGACAGTTGTGCTTTCAAAGATCCTATGGATAAAAAATTGGAAGGGTTGCTTAAAAAAAAATATTTGTTCAGCAAGGTTTCCTTCTCCAACCAATTTTGTGCATTATTCCTGTCACCACGGCGGCGTCTTTTTGGTTCGAGGAACTAGAAAATTCGCTCCATAAGGAGACTCCGTATGAGAAAGTCATGGACAGAATTCACGCACTAAAGTTGGCTAATTCCTTTATTTTAGATGCCGCTTTTCAATTGGCTAAATTAGCGGCGAAAAATTCAGGTTTTGTAATAGTGGCGCGCAGAGCGCTTTGGCTAAAATCTTGGTCGGCGGATGTGTCGTCCAAGACAAAATTGCTTAATATTCCTTTCAAAGGTAAGACCCTTTTCGGGCCAGAATTGAAGGAGATTATTTCAGACATCACTGGGGGAAAGGACCATGCCCTCCCACAGGATAGGCCTTTCAAGGCTAAGAACAAATCTAATTTTCGTTCCTTTCGCAATTTCAGGAACGGACCGTCTACTAACTCTGCAGCCTCTAGACAAGAGGGTAACGCTTCCCAGCCTAAACCAGCATGGAAACCAATGCAAGGCTGGAACAAGGGTAAACAGGCCAAGAAGCCTGCTACTGCTACCAAGACAGCATGAAGGGGTAGCCCCCGATCCGGGACCGGATCTAGTAGGGGGCAGACTGTCTCTTTGCTCAGGCTTGGGCAAGAGATGTTCCGGATCCCTGGGCACTAGAAATAGTCTCTCAGGGGTATCTTTTAGAGTTCAAGGAACTCCCTCCAAGGGGAAGGTTCCACATGTCTCGCTTATCTTCAGACCAGATAAAGAGACAGGCATTCTTACATTGCGTAGGAGACCTATTAAAGATGGGAGTGATACACTCAGTTCCAGCAGCGGAACAAGGTCTGGGTTTTTACTCAAACCTGTTTGTAGTTCCCAAAAAAGAGGGAACTTTCAGGCCAATTCTGGATTTAAAAATCCTAAACAAATTCCTCAGAGTTCCATCATTCAAAATGGAAACCATTCGGACGATCTTACCAACAATCCAGGAGGGTCAATATATGACTACCGTGGACTTAAAGGATGCGTACCTACATATTCCTATCCACAAAGATCACCATCAGTTCCTAAAGTTTGCCTTTCTGGAAAAACATTACCAGTTCGTGGCTCTTCCATTCAGTTTAGCCACCGCTCCCAGAATTTTCACAAAGGTGCTAGGGTCCCTTCTAGCGGTTCTAAGGCCGAGGGGCATTTCTGTAGCACCTTATCTAGACGACATTCTAATCCTAGCGTCGTCCCTTTCCAAAGCAAAGGCTCATACAGACATTGTTTTAGCTTTTCTCAGGTCTCACGGGTGGAAGGTGAACATAGAAAAAAGTTCCCTGTCCCCGTCCACAAGGGTTCCTTTTCTAGGAACAATTATAGATTCTGTAGAAATGAAGATTTTTCTGACAGAGAGAGAAAGTTAAAGCTTTTAAACGCTTGTCAAGTTCTTCAATCTATTCCTCAGCCTTCCATAGCTCAGTGCATGGAGGTAAAAGGTTTAATGGTTGCAGCAATGGACGTGGTTCCTTTTGCTCGAATTCATCTAAGACCATTACAACTGTGCATGCTCAAACAGTGGAATGGGGATTATGCAGACTTGTCTCCCCAGATTCAAGTAGACCAGTTAACCAGAGACTCACTCCGTTGGTGGTTGACTCAGGATCACCTGTCTCAGGGAATGAGTTTCCGCAGACCAGAGTGGGTCATCGTCACAACCGACGCCAGTCTTTTAGGCTGGGGCGCGGTCTGGGACTCCCTGAAAGCTCAGGGTCGATGGTCTCGGGAAGAGTCTCTTCTCCCGATAAACATTCTGGAACTGAGAGCGATATTCAATGCGCTCCGGGCTTGGCCTCAACTAGCGAAGGCCAGATTAATAAGATTTCAGTCGGACAACATGACAACTGTAGCGTACATCAATCATCAGGTGGGAACAAAGAGTTCCTTGGCTATGAGAGAGGTATCCAAGATCATCAAATGGGCGGAGGATCACTCCTGCCATCTATCTGCAATTCACATCCCAGGAGTAGACAACTGGGAGGCGGATTATTTGAGTCGTCAGACTTTCCATCCGGGGGAGTGGGAACTCCACCCGGAGGTCTTTGCCCAGTTAACTCAACTATGGGGCATTCCAGACATGGATCTGATGGCATCTCGTCAGAACTTCAAGGTTCCTCGCTACGGGTCCAGATCCAGGGATCCCAAGGCGACACTAGTGGATGCATTGGTGGCACCTTGGTCGTTCAACCTAGCTTATGTGTTTCCACCGTTTCCTCTCCTTCCCAGGCTTGTAGCCAGGATCAAACAGGAGAAGGCCTCGCTGATTCTGATAGCTCCTGCGTGGCCACGCAGGACTTGGTATGCAGACCTGGTGAATATGTCATCGGCTCCACCATGGAAGCTACCTTTGAGACAGGATCTTCTAGTACAAGGTCCATTCGAACATCCAAATCTAGTCTCTCTGCAACTGACTGCTTGATTTTATCTAAGCGTGGGTTTTCAGATTCAGTTATAGATACTCTGGTCCAAGCCAGAAAACCTGTGACTTGAAAAATTTACCATAAGATATGGAAAAAATATATCTGTTGGTGCGAATCCAAGGGATTCTCTTGGAGTAAAATTAAAATTCCTAGGATACTCTCCTTTCTCCAAGAGGGTTTGGATAAAGGGTTGTCAGCGAGTTCTCTAAAAGGACAGATATCTGCTCTGTCTGTTTTGTTGCACAAACGTCTGGCAGCAGTGCCAGATGTACAGGCGTTTGTACAGGCCTTAGTCAGAATCAAGCCTGTCTACAGACCCATGACTTCTCCATGGAGTCTAAACTTAGTTCTTTCAGTTCTTCAAGGGGTTCTGTTTGAACCTTTACATTCCATAGATATTAAGTTACTATCTTGGAAAGTTCTGTTTTTGGTTGCTATTTCTTCTGCTAGAAGAGTTTCTGAATTGTCTGCTTTGCAGTGTACTTCACCCTATCTGGTATTCCATACAGATAAGGTTGTTTTGCGTACCAAACCTGGTTTTCTTCCAAAAGTGGTTTCCAACAGGAATATTAACCAGGAAATAGTTGTTCCTTCTCTGTGTCCGAATCCAGTTTCGAAGAAGGAACGTTTGTTACACAATTTAGATGTGGTCCGTGCTTTAAAATTCTATTTAGAAGCAATAAAGGATTTCAGACAGACTTCATCTTTGTTTGTCGTTTATTCTGGTAAGAGGAGAGGGCAGAAAGCTACTGCTACCTCTCTTTCTTTTTGGCTGAAAAGCATCATCCGATTGGCTTATGAGACTGCCGGACGGCAGCCTCCTGAACGAATTACAGCTCACTCTACTCGAGCTGTGGCTTCCACATGGGCCTTCAAGAACGAGGCTTCTGTTGATCAGATCTGTAAGGCAGCGACTTGGTCTTCTCTGCATACTTTTGCCAAATTTTACAAATTCGATACTTATGCTTCTTCGGAGGCTATTTTTGGGAGAAAGGTTTTGCAAGCCGTGGTGCCTTCCGTTTAGGTAACCTGACTTGTTCCCTCCCTTCATCTGTGTCCTAAAGCTTTGGTATTGGTTCCCACAAGTAAGGATGAAGCCGTGGACCGGACACACCAATGTAGGAGAAAACAGAATTTATGCTTACCTGATAAATTTCTTTCTCCTACGGTGTGTCCGGTCCACGGCCCGCCCTGGCTTTTTAGTCAGGTTTCAAATTTTTTATTTCTGTACACTACAGTCACCACGGCACCCTATAGTTTCTCCTTTTTCTCCTAACCGTCGGTCGAATGACTGGGGGGGCGGAGCCAGAGGGGGGACTATATGGACAGCTTTTGCTGTGTGCTCCCTTTGCCATTTCCTGTAGGGGAAGAGAATATTCCCACAAGTAAGGATGAAGCCGTGGACACGACACACCGTAGGAGAAAGAAATTTATCAGGTAAGCATAAATTCTGTTTTTATGCTCCTGTGGGATCAAAATCCTCTGCTGTTTTATACAGTACTGGATAGGCTCTCTACTGAAGGTATAAATGCTGCAGTTGGGTAAGCACAGTAGAATGGGTTACTGTCAGGTAAGTATCTACACTCACATAGCTCACTGACAATTAGTATGTACATTTTCTTTAATGTTTATAATAGCCATAATACTCTTTGTCACAGGTTAGCAAGCACACACACATATATATTAACATAAATTAACGTAAACAATCTTAACTTACCAAACAAACTTAAATTAACTCGCATACCTATGAAGTTTGTATTGGTCAACAGCATACAGTAATATTTCTACTGATTTGTTTTTCTCTGACTCAGAGAGTATTGTTTACTTTGAGTATTAAGGAATCTAGTCCTCTTGATAACAAGAATAGCAAATGTTTGAATTTTGGTTTTTAAAGCTTTTGAGGTAACTTCTTGAAGTTTTTCTTTGCTATTTATCATTTGTTTAGCAAGGATTCTAAACTTAGTGCTTCTTTTTACCTTTCTTTTAGGTTTAAAAAGCTATATCCTTTTCCTATGGCTATTTTTTCTCTTGCTGATTGTTATTCTTTCCTATGGAAGATATTTCTTCTTTTAGGGATCCTTTAGATAGGAAGTTTGTTTCCTATCTTAAGTGAAGCATATTTTCATATTGGCCATATTTTTTATCCTGTCATTTCTATGGCTGATGTTGCTGCTGTTTCAACTTTTTGGTTGGACAGTTTGGTTGTCAGATTTTGATTTGTCTAAGCATTGTTCTTTTATTTCAACATGCTAATAATTTCATTTATGATGTTATATTTTATGTAATTTTATCTGATATTAAACCATTGTTTTTAGCCATTTTTACTAGATGAGTATCTCTGATATAGTATTTATATTTAGATTACTATCTTATTATTTTAGGATAGTAATCTTTAAAGGTTTTTCTATTGGATTTTATTATTTCCTCTATTTCTGGGGGAAAGGGAGTCTTTTCTGTCCCAAGTTTAGAAATCTAAGGGTAATTTTTTAAATGTCTAATCATTTTTCTTTCTAATGACACTGTGAGTCCATGGATCATCTCTAATTACTATTGGGAATATCACTCTTGGCCATCAGGAGGAGGCAAAGAGCACCACAGCAAAGCTGTTAAGTATCATCTCCCTTCCCTCCAACCTTAGTCATTCTCTTTGCCTACATTAAAAGCAAGGAGGTGGTAACGTTTAGGTGTCTGAAAGAAGATTCTTCAATCAAGATTTTATTATTTTGAAGCAGAGCTAGATTGTCCTGCTTCCTCCTGGGGTTTAGCCGTAGCCCATGTCAGTCTTGTGGGGTATAATCCTCACTGTGCTTCCCAAATAGCTGTTGCTGCCCTATCCTGAAAGCCTGATTAGGATTATTCAGTCTTTCCTAATTTTCCCACGGGTCCATGTGAGGGAGGTGACCTCTCATACCATGTGAGCTGCCTTGCTGCCGGGCAGATTGATCTTCAGGTAAGTGCCTAGTTTTCTTTTCTTTTGAAGAATATGGCACTTTTGCAGTTAAAGGGACACTGAACCCAAATTTTTTATTTCGTAATTCAGATAGAGCATGAAATTTTAAGCAACTTTCTAATTTACTCCTATTATCAAATTTTCTGCATTATCTTGGTATCTTTATTTGAAGTACAATAATGTAAGTTTAGATGCCGACCCATTTTTAGTTAACAAAATGGGTTGTTCGTGCTGATTGGTGGATAAATTCATCCATCAATAAAAAAGTGCTGTCCAGAGTACTGAACCAATAAAAAAGCTTAGATGCCTTCTTTTTCAAATACAGATAGAATGAGAATGAAGAAAAATTGATAATAGGAGTAATTTAGAAAGTTGCTTAAAATTGCATGCTCTATCTGAATCACAAAATAAAAAAATTTGGGTTCAGTGTTTCTATAAGCCTGTTTTTAGGACACTAATAATCCTATTTGGGGTTAATAGGATTTTAGTAGGCAGTGTGTGCAAGCACTGGGGACGGATGATCTTTTGGAGAGAGGCTCAGATTTAGTTTTTTGTTCCGGTTTAATGCCGGACTTTGTGGGACAGAGTCTGTGGAATCAGTGAGTAAGTTTATTGTGTGCAACGGCTCTGGAGGCTCAGATTTGGTGAATGTTCCAGTTTCATTCTGGACTTTGTGGGACAGAGACAGTATGTTTTTTCATTGTGTGTAGTGGCTCTGGCTTTGATAACAATGGTGACCGGCTTCTTTGCTAGTTAGGAACACCCACAAATAAGAAGGGTTTCTGAGGCGGCAATTTAGTGTTGTGCACCTTTCCAAAGCACTTCCGGTTAGTTCGGGTCCAGAGATTGTTGCTACGTCTCTGCTTAAAGAAGGTGTTATTTCCTAGCCGTTTTTGAACAGCTAGAGCTTGAGTCCGGATCGTAATTAGTTATTTCGGTTCACAGGAGGACAGGTAGGCATCTCTGCAAGGAGTACTGAGGTGAGGAGGCTGTCTGAGGTTTATAGTAAATTGCTGTTTTTTTGCAGTAGTTGAAGAATAAAGAAAAATTATTTTAAAATTTAAAGTGACAGTAACGTTTTTTGGTGTAATAATTTTTCAAACCTAAATAAAGCTGTTGAGTTTCTTTTGTTTACACATTGAGTAAAGATGGATGAAGAGGCCCTGCAAAACCTTACATGTGGCTTGTGTTTTGACTCTAATGTGGAACCCCCAATCCCCTTTTGTTCCTCATGTATTGAAAGAACATTACATTACAGGGATAGACTTTTTGAATCTGAGCCGTCATTAGCTAAGGCAGATGCTGTTCAGTTGTCCCCTGTTCAAGATAATGTTGCAGCTTTCTTCTCAAGTGTCCCAAACTTTATCATCTACACATGCAGTGCCCTGCGCTTCCTCTCACACTCCAGTTGGAGTTACGTTGCAAGACATCTGATACCCACATATCTTCTGCGTTAACTGATTCGCTGTCTGCTTTTCCCATGCGCAGGGAAAGCAGAAGAGGAAATCTAAGGAATCAGTGAGTAAGGTTTCTGACGCAGTTGTGGCTATTCCGATTGTTCCTTCCCAGAAGTCTGAGGTGGACGATACTTCAGTAGCATCTGAGGGTGAAGACTCAGACAGTGTAATTCCTTCTGCTGATGCTGAAGTTGTATCCTTGAGGTTTAAGCTAGAACACCTCCTGTTGTTACTTAAGGAGGTTTTGGCCACCTTGGACGACTCTGACATGACTGTCGTAGTCAATCCTATGAAGTGTCTAATAAGTTAAACAAATACTTTGATATTCCTTCCTTGGTGGAGGTTTTTCCGGTTCCAGACTGGGCTACAGAGATTATTGCTCGGGAATGGGAGAGACTGGGTATCCCTTTTTCTCCATCCCCAATTTTTAAGATGATGTTTCCAATAGCTGACTCTATCAAGGAGTCTTGACCGTCCCCAAGGTGGAAGGGGCAATTTCCACTTTGGCTAAGAGAACCACTATTCCCATAGATAGCTGTTCCTTTAAGGATCCTATGGATAAGAAGTTGAAGGTTACTTAAAAAGATGTATGTACACCAGGGTTTACAATGGCAACCTGCGGTGTGTATTGCTACCGTCACCAGTGCGGCAGCATACTTATTTGATGCGTTGTCTGAATCTATTCAGACAGATACTTCCCTTGAGGAGATCCAGGATAGGATCAAGGGTCTTAAGTTGGCCAATTCCTTTATTACAGATGCTTCCCTTCGTTATTAAGTTGGGAGCAAAGATTTCTGGTTTGGCAGTACTGGACCGCAGAGCTTTATGGTTGAAATCATGGTCTGTGGATGTGTTGTCTAAGTCTAAGCTTTTGGCTATTCCCTACAAGGGTAAGACCTTGTTTGGGCCAGGCTTGGCTAAAATTATTTCAGACATTACGGGAGGTAAGGGTCATTTTCTCCCTCAGGATAAGAGGAATAAGCAGAAGGGACGTCAGAGTAATTTTCGTTCCTTTCGAAACTTCAAGGATAAATCTTACTCTGCCAAAGTAAGAACAGTCCAAGCCTTCCTGGAGGTCCAACCAGTCGTGGAACAAGGGGAAGCAATCTAAGAAGCCCGTTAGTGACTCAGTCAGCATGAAGGGTCTGACCTGATCCGGGACCAGATCATGTGTGGAGCAGACTTTCTTTCTTCGCTCAGACTTGGGGTCGGGATGTGCCGGATCCCTGGGCGGTGGACATAGTTTCCCTGGGATACAAACTAGAGTTCAAAACCTTTCCTCCCAGGGGCAGGTTTCTGCTCTGCAGATTATCTGTAGACCAGATAAAAGAGAGGCATTCTTACACTGTGTCCAGGACCTTTCTGACCTAGGAGTGATAGTTCCTGTCCTAATGCATGAACAGGGTCTGAGATTCTACTCCAATCTGTTCGTGGTTCCCAAAAAAGAAGGAACTTTCATACCAATTTTATATCTCTAATGTCTAAACAAGTTCCTCAGAGTACCGTCCTTCAAGTTGGAAACTATTTGTTCCATTCTTCCCTTGGTTCAAGAGGGTCAATTCATGACAACGGTAGATTTAAAGGATGCGTACCTACATGTTCCCATCCACAGGGATCATCACAAGTTTCTGAGGATCGCCTTTCTAGACAAACACTTCCAGTTTGTGGCTCTTCCATTCGGCCTTGCCACAGCTCCAAGAATTTTCTCAAAGGTCCTGGGAGCCCTGTTGGTGGTGCTCCTGTTGCGGGGCATTGCAGTGGCGCCTTATCTCGACAACATTCTGGTCCAGGCGCCTTCCTTTCATCAAGCAAGCTCCCACACGGAGATGTTGTTATCTTTTCTGCGTTCACACGGACGGAAGGTGAATTTGGGAAATTTCCTTGATACCAGCTACAAGGGTAGTGTTCTTGGGAACCATAATAGATTCCTTATCAATGAAAATATTTCTGACAGAGGTTCGAAAGACAAAGATTTTCGACTCTTGTCTTGCCCTTCAGTCCTCTCCTCGGTCGTCAGCTGCCATGGACATCATTCTGTTTGCCCGATTCCATCTCAGACCTCTGCAGTTATGCATTCTCAAACAATGGAACGGGGATTATGTGGATCTGTCTCTGTGTTTACATCTGAATCAGACAACAAGAGATTCTCTTCCTTGGTGGTTATCTCAGGAACATCTTTCCCAGGGAACCTGCTTCCGCAGACCTTCCTGGGTGATTGTGACCATGTATGCCAGCCTGTTGGGATGGGGAGCAGTCTGGGGCTTGCTAAAGGATTAGGGGATATGGACTTGGGAGGCGTTGGTTCTTCCCATAAACATCCTAAAGCTGAGGGCAATCTTCAATGCTCTTCTGGCCTAGCCTCAGTTAGCTTCAGCCCGGTTTGCCAGGTTCCAGCCGGACAACATAACTTTGGTGGCTTACATCAACTATCAGGGGGGAACTCAAAGTTCCTTGGCTATGACAGAGGTATCCAGGATTATCCATTGGACGGAGACCCACAACTGTTGTCTGTCTGTGATCCACATTCCAGGAGTGGACAGACTTTTCACCCGGGGGAGTGGGAACTCCATCTGGAGGTGTTTTACAGCTTGTTTCTTAAATGGGGACAGCCGGAGCTGGATCTCATGTCATCTCGACAGAATACCAAGCTCCCGAGGTACGGGTCGAGGTCAAGGGATCCTCAGGCTGTACTGACAGATGCTCTGGCGGTTCCTTGGAATTTCAGTCTAGCATACCCGTTTCCTCCTTTCGCTCTTCTTCCTCTGGTCATTGCTCGAATCAAACAGGAGAGGGCGTCTGTGATCCTTATTGCACTGGCGTGGCCTCACAGGATCTGGTATGCAGACCTGGTGGTGATGTTATCTCTCCCACCTTGGAGACTTCCACTGAGGAAGGACCCTTCCGTCTATATTGTTGAATAAGCATCTTGCGGACGTGCCAGATGTACAATCTTTCTGTCAGGCATTGATCAGGATCAGGCCTGTGTTCAAATCTGTTACTCCTCCCTTGAGTCTTAACCTGGTTCTTAAGGTTCTTCAGCAGGCTCCATTTGAGCCTATGCATTCTTTAGATATTAAGAGGTTATCTTGGAAAGTTTGTTTCTTGTTGCAATTTCTTCTGCTCGTAGAGTCTCAGAACTCTCAGCGTTGCAGTGTGAATCCCCTTACCTTATTTTTCATTCTGATAAGGTGTTTCTGCGTACTAAGTTAGGTTTCCTCCCTAAAGTGGTTTCGGATAGGAACATTAATCAAGAAATCGTTGTTCCTTCTTTGTGTCCTAACCCCCCTTCTCCTAAGGAGCGTATGTTGCACAACCTAGATGTGGTGTGTTGAAATACTATTTACAGGCGACTAAAGATTTTCTCCAATCTTCTGCTTTGTTGTTTTTTCTGGGAAACGCAAGGGTCTGAAAGCTACGGCTACTTCTTTTTCTTTGTGCCTGAAGAGTATAATTCGTTTGGCCTATGAAACTGCTGGATAGCAGCCTCCTGAGAGAATCACGGCTCATTCCATAAGGGCTGTTTCCTCTTCCTGGGCATTTAAAAATAAACCTCATGTGCAAAAGATTTGCAAGGCTGCAACTTGGTCCTCTATACACACTTTTTCAAAATTCTATAAATGTTATACTTTTGCCTCGGCTGAGGCTTCTTTTGGGAGAAAGGTTCTTCGAGCAGTGGTGCCTTCCGTTTAGGTTCCCTGTCTTGTTCCTCCCTTATCATCTGTGTCCTCTAGCTTGGGTATTGATTCCCAATAGTAATTAGAGATGATCCGTGGACTCACCGTCTCATTAGAAAGAAAACAAAATTTATGCTTACCTGATAAATTTATTTATTTCTTGACACGGTGAGTCCATGGCCCGCCCTGTTTTTATTTAGGCAGTTTTTGTGTTATGAACCTTCGGCACCTCTGCACCTTGTGTTACTTCCTTTCTCTGTTTTTCCTTCGGTCGAATAACTGGGTTTGGAGGGAAGGGAGGTGATACTTAACAGCTCTGCTGTGGTGCTCTTTGCCTCCTCCTGCTGGCCAGGAGTGATATTCCCAATAGTACTTAGAGATGATCGGTGGACTCACCATGTCAAGAAATAAATACATTTATCAGGTAAGCATAAATTTTGTTTTTCATTCCCCTAAGGCCTCTGACTCTGATTTAGTTTTCTTTCTACAGGGAGTGCAGAATTATTAGGCAAATGAGTATTTTGACCACATCATCCTCTTTATGCATGTTGTCTTACTCCAAGCTGTATAGGCTCGAAAGCCTACTACCAATTAAGCATATTAGGTGATGTGCATCTCTGTAATGAGAAGGGGTGTGGTCTAATGACATCAACACCCTATATCAGGTGTGCATAATTATTAGGCAACTTCCTTTCCTTTGGCAAAATGGGTCAAAAGAAGGGCTTGACAGGCTCAGAAAAGTCAAAAATAGTGAGATATCTTGCAGAGGGATGCAGCACTCTTTGCAAAATTGCAAAGCGTCTGAAGCGTGATCATCGAACAATCAAGCGTTTCATTCAAAATAGTCAACAGGGTCGCAAGAAGCGTGTGGAAAAACCAAGGCGCAAAATAACTGGCCATGAACTGAGAAAAGTCAAGCGTGCAGCTGCCAAGATGCCACTTGCCACCAGTTTGGCCATATTTCAGAGCTGCAACATCACTGGAGTGCCCAAAAGCACAAGGTGTGCAATACTCAGAGACATGGCCAAGGTAAGAAAGGCTGAAAGACGACCACCACTGAACAAGACACACAAGCTGAAACGTCAAGACTGGGCCAAGAAATATCTCAAGACTGATTTTTCTAAGGTTTTATGGACTGATAAATGAGAGTGAGTCTTGATGGGCCAGATGGATGGGCCCGTGGCTGGATTGGTAAAGGGCAGAGAGCTCCAGTCCGACTCAGACGCCAGCAAGGTGGAGGTGGAGTACTGGTTTGGGCTGGTATCATCAAAGATGAGCTTGTGGGGCCTTTTCGGGTTGAGGATGGAGTCAAGCTCAACTCCCAGTCCTACTGCCAGTTTCTGGAAGACACCTTCTTCAAGCAGTGGTACAGGAAGAAGTCTGCATCCTTCAAGAAAAACATGATTTCTCCAACATAGGTGTGTCCGGTCCACGGCGTCATCCTTACTTGTGGGATATTCTCTTCCCCAACAGGAAATGGCAAAGAGCCCAGCAAAGCTGGTCACATGATCCCTCCTAGGCTCCGCCTACCCCAGTCATTCTCTTTGCCGTTGTACAGGCAACATCTCCACGGAGATGGCTTAGAGTTTTTTAGTGTTACTTCACAAAAAGCTGGCGGCTGTGCCAGATGTTCAAGCCTTTGTTCAGGCTCTGGTTAGAATCAAGCCTGTTTACAAACCTTTGACTCCTCCTTGGAGTCTCAACTTAGTTCTTTCAGTTCTTCAGGGGGTTCCGTTTGAACCCTTACATTCCGTTGATATTAAGTTATTATCTTGGATCCGAAACCAGTTTCGAAGAAGGAACGTTTGTTGCACAATTTGGATGTTGTTCGCGCTCTAAAATTCTATTTAGATGCTACAAAGGATTTTAGACAAACATCTTCCTTGTTTGTTGTTTATTCTGGTAAAAGGAGAGGTCAAAAAGCAACTTCTACCTCTCTCTCTTTTTGGATTAAAAGCATCATCAGATTGGCTTACGAGACTGCCGGACGGCAGCCTCCTGAAAGAATCACAGCTCATTCCACTAGGGCTGTGGCTTCCACATGGGCCTTCAAGAACGAGGCTTCTGTTGATCAGATATGTAGGGCAGCGACTTGGTCTTCACTGCACACTTTTACCAAATTTTACAAGTTTGATACTTTTGCTTCTTCTGAGGCTATTTTTGGGAGAAAGGTTTTGCAAGCCGTGGTGCCTTCCATTTAGGTGACCTGATTTGCTCCCTCCCTTCATCCGTGTCCTAAAGCTTTGGTATTGGTTCCCACAAGTAAGGATGACGCCGTGGACCGGACACACCTATGTTGGAGAAAACAGAATTTATGTTTACCTGATAAATTACTTTCTCCAACGGTGTGTCCGGTCCACGGCCCGCCCTGGTTTTTTAATCAGGTCTGATATTTTATTTTCTTTAACTACAGTCACCACGGTATCATATGGTTTCTCCTATGCAAATATTCCTCCTTAACGTCGGTCGAATGACTGGGGTAGGCGGAGCCTAGGAGGGATCATGTGACCAGCTTTGCTGGGCTCTTTGCCATTTCCTGTTGGGGAAGAGAATATCCCACAAGTAAGGATGACGCCGTGGACCGGACACACCGTTGGAGAAAGTAATTTATCAGGTAAACATAAATTCTGTTTTTCATGCAGGACAATGCTCCATCACACGCGTCCAAGTAGTCCACAGCGTGGCTGGCAAGAAAGGGTATAAAAGAAGAAAATCTAATGACATGGCCTCCTTGTTCACCTGATCTGAACCCCATTGAGAACCTGTGGTCCATCATCAAATGTGAGATTTACAAGGAGGGAAAACAGTACACCTCTCTGAACAGTGTCTGGGAGGCTGTGGTTGCTGCTGCACGCAATGTTGATGGTGAACAGATCAAAACACTGACAGAATCCATGGATGGCAGGCTTTTGAGTGTCCTTGCAAAGAAATGTGGCTATATTGGTCACTGATTTGTTTTTGTTTTGTTTTTGAATGTCAGAAATGTATATTTGTGAATGTTGAGATGTTATATTGGTTTCACTGGTAAAAATAAATAATTGAAATGGGTATATATTTGTTTTTTGTTAAGTTGCCTAATAATTATGCACAGTAATAGTCACCTGCACACACAGATATCCCCCTAAAATAGCTAAAACTAAAAACTACTTCCAAAAATATTCAGCTTTGATATTAATGAGTTTTTTGGGTTCATTGAGAACATGGTTGTTGTTCAATAATAAAATTAATCCTCAAAAATACAACTTGCCTAATAATTCTGCACTCCCTGTATATTTGATTAAATTCTAAATCTTCTAATTAATTAATTTGAGCCCCTAAGACTGCATGAAGGTGTGGTCTTTTATCCAGTTCTACTGGTGGGGAGAAGATTGTATTTATTTCAACACTTTTGGACAGTTTCTGTTCAAATCAGTGGATTCAGAATATTATTTCTTTTACAAGATATGACGAGTCCACGGATTTCATCCTTATGGGATATCGCCTCCTGGTCAGCAGGAGAAGGCAAAGAGCACCACAGCAGAGCTTTATATATAGCTCCTCCTATCCCTCCCACTCCAGTCATTCTCTTTGCCTGTGTTAGTGATAGGAAGAGGTAAGGTGAGGTGTTAGTTTATGATTTTTCAATCAAGAGTTTTTTGTTTTAAATGGTGCCAGAGTGTACTATTTTACTACCGGGCAGCTTCTGGAAAAACCAATTATGCTATGGGAACTTGTGAGGTTTTAGTCTCTCTGCGCCTCCCATATTGGTGCTGCCTGGATATGGACTTAGTGAATTTTTCTAAGACCCTTCTTTCTTCACAGGACCTCAGGAGGAAGAGTGGACCTCTTGACACTGAGTATTCTCATGCTGTTCCTCAGCATGAAGGTAAGGGCAGTCTCTTTATTTCTGGGGCTTTGTGGCATATACTCAGAACTGACTGTACTCTGTTATTGCGATTGGGGGTCATGGGCTCTGATAAGGGTCTCCCTGTGCAAGTATGTTGGATGTCATTAGCTAAAAGTAAACGGATGACAACCCACACACTGTTAATTTTTCCAGACAGTCCGGCATTTCAATATCTTTGGCCAGAAGCGCTGGGAGGTTTTCTATAGTGCTCAGACTTGGGTACAATAATGGGCATAACTTTTCATATTTATATAGGGTTTGGCTGACGCTGGGGATTAGACTGTTAGAACTGTGGGGATTCCAATGGCATTACATTGCCTTATTGTTTCCCGGTTTTATGCTTGTTTCCACCCACGAAGGGCAGGACTTGTTTTTGCGCGCTTACGGGCGCAGTTTCACTGCAGCTGAATTCCGGAAGAGTTTGGAGCAGTGTACTCGTGCAGCCCCTAAGTCCACTTGTCACGATAGTGTACAAGCGGTCTTAGACACGCTGGTAGCAGTGGTCACACGGAGGCAGGTAGGAGCCGCAGCGGATTTGTGGCGGGGTGACTGAGTTTCTGGGACCGGGTTGTTTTATATACAGGGCCCACGTGAGGTGTGCGAGGTACAAATAGGACCGCACCTAACTGCTATTTCTTTATTCAATTATTAGAAAGCGTTTTACTAGTATAAAGACACAGTATACTATTTTTTTGCTGCACTGATTGTTAGGATTGTGTATCAGTGACTTGACCACGCTTGCCCCTGTATCTGCTACCATGGATGACATTGAGCAAAACACATGTCCCATGTGTTTAGATGCCATTGTGGAACCCCCTGTTACACTTTGTGACTCTTGTATTGAGAGAGCCTTACAATGTAAAGAGAAAATATTTTTTGATAAAGATATGTCTAAAGAATGTTCTCAGACCAATGAGATTCAGGGTATGCCGCACCTTTCTCCCCAAGCGTCACAGCCTTTAACGCTTGCTCAAACAACGCCATGTTCCTCAACGGCGTCTACTTCTTTCACTTTGCAGGATATGGCTGCAGTTATGTCATCCACTCTCACAGACGTTTTATCTAAGTTGCCAGTGTTAAAAGGCAAACGCAGCAGGTCAGAGACCCATGTGGTTCCTGCGACTTCTGATGCTTTGATGGCTATCTCCGATGTACCCTCCCAGGGATCTGAATTGGGGGTAGGGAGACCCTCTCTGAGGGGGAACTGTCTGACTCAGGTAGTGCGTTGCCTCAGACAGATTCGGACATCATGTCCTTCAGATTTAAACTTTAACACCTCCGTCTGTTGCTGCGGGAGGTTTTGATGACTCTGGACGACTGTGACTCTATTGTGCTACCTCCAGAGAAATTGTGTAAGATGGACAAATACTTAGAAGTTCCTTCTTACTCTGATGTCTTTCCGGTTCCTAAGAGAATTTCGGAAATTGTTACACGGGAATGGGAAAGGCCGGGTATCCCGTTTTCCCCTTCCCCTATTTTAAAGAAGATGTACCCTATAGCTGACACCATTCAGGACTCTTGGCAAACGATCCCTAAGGTGGAGGGAGCTATTTCTACCCTCGCTAAGCGTACGACTATCCCTATTGAGGACAGTTGTGCTTTCAAAGACCCTATGGATAAAAAGTTGGAGGTTCTTCTAAAAAAGCTATTTGTTCATCAAGGTTTTCTATTACAACCGATTGCCTGCATTGTACCAGTCACAACTGCGGCTGCATTTTGGTTTGACGCCTTAGAAGAGTCTCTTAAGACTGAGACTTCTTTGGAGGAAATAATGGATAGAATTAAGGCCCTTAAGCTGGCTAATTCTTCTGTTATGGATGCCGCCTTTCAGATCGCCAAATTGGCGGCTAAGAATGCAAGATTTTCCATTTTAGCATGTAGAGCCTTATGGTTAAAGTCTTGGTCTGCGGACGTGTCCTCTAAATCCAAGCTTTTGGCTATTCCTTTCAAAGGAAAGACCCTGTTCGGGCCTGACTTGAAAGAGATAATTTCTGACATTACGGGAGGTAAGGGTCACCACCTACCTCAGGATAAAACAGCTAAGCAAAGGGGTAGACAGAGTAATTTTCGTTCCTTTCGGAATTTCAAGGGAGTTTCCTCTTCTGCTAAGTTCAGTATATTTATTTCTAGAGAGATTATAAGGTCTAGAAAATGCTGACAGAGCATTATATATTTGAGGTAAGCCTGATGCAGTGATCATGCTTACAATAAAGGTAATATTCATGTTAATACTCATTTTACTTAGTGTCAAAACGTTTGCATGGTTTATAGAAAAAACGTTTTTTCTCTGAGGGTGATAAATCTTTATTTGGGGTCTAGTTTTCCACATGGTTAGTCAGATTACTCCTAGGAGTACTTTTTTAAGGCCCTCTGACATCGAGTGCATGGTGGGAGGGGACTATTTTCGCGCTCTAAATGCGCAGTTGATATTCAGACTGAGACATCCAGCTTCCCTAAAGGAGTCCTCTGGCATCTAGGACCACTATAGAGGGTTTTTTCCTGCAAAATCGTGTTTAAGGGCAGGTAGGAGCCACAGCAGAGCTGTGGCAGTGTGTTTGACTGTTTATTAGCGGTTTTAACGTTTTTCAAATCCGGTTTGGGGCCTAAGAGATTAATTATCCATTTGCAAGTGGGTGCAATGCTGCTTTAGTCCCTTATACATACTGTAAAAATTTCGTAGAGTTTACTACTTTTTAACACTGTTTTGCAGTTTATGTGGTAGTTTTTTTCTCTTAAAGGCACAGTACCGTTTTTGTTTAATTCCTCTTTCACATTTATTAAAGTGTTTTCCAAGCTTGCTGGTCTCATTACTAGTCTGTTAAACATGTCTGACATAGAGGAAACTCCTTGTTCATTATGTTTAGAAGCCATTGTGGAACCCCCTCTTAGAATGTGTACCAAATGTACTGATATTTCTATAAGTTATAAAGACCATATTATGGCTTTTAAAGATTTATCACCAGAGGTTTCTCAGACTGACAAAAGGGAGGTTAAACCACCTAGCTCTCCCCATGTGTCAGAACCTATATCTCCCGCTCAAGTGACGCCAAGTACATCTGGCGCGTCCCAATGCATTTACCTTACAAGACATGGCGGCAGTTATGAATCATACCCTCACAGAGGTATTGTCCAAACTGCCAGGGTTACAAGGAAAGCGAGACAGCTCTGGGGCTAGAACAAATACAGAGCTTTCTGACGCTTTAGTAGCTATGTCCGATATACCCTCACAATATGCAGAAGCCGAAGCAGGAGAGCTTCTATCTGTGGGTGACATTTCTGATTCAGGGAGGGTGTTACTTCAGTCTGACTCTGAAATGACAGCGTATAAATTTAAGCTTGAACACCTCCGCTTGTTGCTCAAGGAGGTTTTAGCGACTCTGGATGACTGTGACACCATTGTAGTCCCAGAGAAATTGGGTAAAATGGACAAATACTTTGCAGTGCCTGTTTACACGTCGTTTTTCCAATCCCTAAGAGGTTTTCCGAAATTATTACTAAGGAATGGGATAGACCAGGCGTACCGTTCTCTCCCCCTCCTGCTTTTAAAAAGATGTTTCCCATAGATGCCGCAACACGGGACTCGTGGCAGACGGTCCCTAAGGTGGAGCGAGCAGTCTCTACCCTAGCTAAGCGTACAACTATCCCCGTCGAGGACAGTTGTGCTTTCCTAGATCCAATGGATAAAAAATTAGAGGGTTTCCTTAAGAAAATCTTTATACAACAAGGTTTTATTCTCCAGCCTCTTGCATGCATTGCCCCAGTCACTGCTGCAGCGGCTTTCTGGTCGGAGTCTCTTGAGGAGGCTCTACAGGTGGAGACCCTGTTAGACGATATTCTAGACAGGTTTAAAGCTCTTAAGTTAGCTAATTCCTTTCTTTCTGACGCTGTTTTTCATATAACCAAGCTAACGGCTAAGAATTCAGGTTTTGCCATTCAGGCGCGTAGGGCGCTATGGCTTAAATCCTGGTCAGCTGATGTTACTTCAAAGTCTAAGCTTCTCAACATCCCCTTCAAAGGGCAGACCCTATTCGGGCCTGGACTAAAGGAGATAATTTCTGATATTACTGGAGGAAAAAGTCACGCCCTTCCTCAGGATAGGTCCAACAAATTAAGAACCAAACAGCCTTATTTTCGTTCCTTTCGAAACTTCAAGAGTGGCGCAGCTTCAACTTCCTCTAATGCAAAACAAGAGGGAAATTTTGCCCAGTCCAAACCAGTCTGGAGACCTAACCAGGCTTGGAACAAGGGGAAGCAGGCTAAGAAACCTGCTGCTGCCTCTAAGACAGCATGAAGGAGTAGCCCCCAATCCGGGACCGGATCTAGTGGGGGGGCAGACTTTCTCTCTTCGCCCAGGCTTGGGCAAGAGACGTCCAGGATCCCTGGGCTCTGGAGATTGTTTCCCAGGGATATCTTCTGGACTTAACAGCTTCATCTCCAAAGGGGAGATTTCATCTCTCACAATTATCTGCAAACCAGCTAAAGAGAGAGGCATTCTTACGTTGCGTTCAAGACCTATTAGTTATGGGAGTGATCCACCCAGTTCCAAGGGAGGAACAGGGGCAGGGCTTCTATTCAAATCTGTTTATAGTTCCCAAAAAAGGGGGAACTTTTTAGACCAATCTTGGATCTCAAGATCCTAAACAAATTTCTCAGGGTCCCATCCTTCAAGATGGAGACTATTCGAACCATTCTACCTATGATCCAGGAGGGTCAATATATGACTACCGTGGACTTAAAGGATGCTTATCTCCACATTCCGATACACAGAGATCATCATCAGTTCCTCAGGTTCGCCTTTCTAGACAGGCATTACCAGTTTGCGGCTCTTCCCTTCGGGTTAGCCACGGCACCAAGAATCTTTACGAAGGTTCTAGGGTCCCTACTGTCGGTTCTAAGGCCACGAGGCATAGCGGTGGCTCCTTACCTAGACGACATTCTGATACAGGCGTCGACTTTTCAAATCGCCAAGTCCCATACGGACATTGTTCTGGCATTCCTGAGGTCTCACGGGTGGAAGGTGAATGAAGAAAAGAGTTCTCTCTCCCCTCTCACAAGAGTTTCGTTCCTAGATACTCTGATAGATTCAGTAGAAATGAAAAATTTTCTGACAGAGGTCTCGGCTGTCAGTGGCTCAGTGTATGGAAGTAATCGGCCTAATGGTAGCGGCAATGGACATAGTTCCGTTTGCCCGCCTACATCTCAGACCACTGCAACTTTGCATGCTCAATTAGTGGAATGGGGACTACACAGATTGGCTCTGGTACTGAGACAGGAGAATTGCTTGAAGGATTTAGTGGGGCCTAGTTGCCGCCTTTTTCTGGCGCACTTTTTGGGACTTTACGGTTCACCTTATGACCGGGCGTTGTTACGCTGGGTTTTTACGCTTCCGCATTCCTGACCTTGTGGCGACGAAGACTTTCTGCTTCGTTTGGATCTGGTCATAGGAGGTGGTGAGTGCCCCAGCCATTGTGGGTGTCGGGTGCCGTTCGTTTTTTTATATTGTCCTTATTTTCTCTTTGGTTTTAAACATGGAGGATTCTGAGGCTAAGACTGTCGTTGTTTCTGATTCCGATTCTTCCTCTTTATAGGTAGGTTCTTTGGCCCCACTGACACAAGTTTCAGTCCTGTCTCTTGTGCCTTTTTAGAGCGCCTGGTTCCTCGGGGAACCAGGGGCCTATTGAGCCATCAGCCTCTGGGGTCTCTATCCCTCAAGCGGCGGATTCCCAACAGCACCCTTCCTCTACATTTGCGTGTAACCCTAATGTTAATTCTCCCTCCACACATTCTCTGTGATCCGGCAGCAGTGCTGTTGGGTGGCTAGCCTGTGACTTGCAATACGGGGGCCTGGTTCGCCTTCTTCGCTGCTGGAGGTCTCTTCTAGCTGGAAACCGGTTTTATTGGGGTCGCCTTGTTTCGGTTCTGGTTCTTTTTTCCCCCCAGAATTTTATCCACCCACTTAGGGTCGGGCGCCGACGTGGGACCCTAGTTTCTGAATGTCGCGGAGTTTGGCTCTGTGTCGTGGGTTCTATCGCCTTGAGATCGGTGCTGTGATTTTTCACAGCCCTTTTCTTAGGGTTTTGCTAGAGTTCACGTTTTTTTCGGGTTCCTTTTCGGGTGAGGAGTGTCTGACCGGAATTTTGGTTGGGGTCCTCTTCTTCGGGTTCCGGGTGGTGTTGGTATAGCTCTGCCTATGCTTGACCTGGTTGCGTCTTGAAGGGGTTCTTCTTTTTCTCTCTTTAGAGAGCCTGGTCCACTTCTAATGGCTGCTCGGGGCCTTTGGTTTTTTTGTGCTGGAATGTATTCTGGACTTCCTTTGGGGTCCGTTGTTCTGGTGCTCTGACCTTGCATCAGCATTCCTGTGTAGTGCCTTGGTAAGGGTAACTTTGTCCTCATATCCTTCCCACCGGTATCTGTTGTGGGGCCCTGAGATTGCTACCTCAGTTAGTATCTGCTCCTTTGGGGGCTAGCTCGTTTTGGGTTAGTTTTGACTCCTGTGTCGAGTTTTGTGTCCGGGGGGGCAAGGTTTCCCTTGTCCTCTGTCTTCCCTTGGGGGGGGGGTCTTTTGTCTCTGGGGGTGTGTTCCTATTTGTTCCTGGTTCAGGGATGGAGATGCCCTTGGGAGTGGACTTTAGGGTTCGGTGTTCCCCTGGATCTGGTGGGACTCTGCCCGTGTTTCTGGTCACACTCTTTCGAGGTGGCTCGTGGTGTTCCTCCCTCTCGTTCAAGGGGGGGGGGGGGGGGACTCTTTCCCTGGACTTTTCAGGTTTGTCTCTCTGTTTGTGGGCAGTTCTCGTTGCGGCGGTTCTGCGGTAGTTGAGGACGTCCCTATTTATCTCAGGATCCTAAGCTGTGGTTCTGGTCATCTTTTGACTTTTCAGCTGTCTGTTTCTTATGGATGCAGTGAGTCCCTGTTCAGGTGCTCTCTGAGCTCTCGGGGGGGGGGGGCGGGTTGGATCTCTGATGTTCTCCATGGAGAGGTGTTTTGTCTATGAACTTGGTTTTTGCTGGTTCTTTTTCTCCTTAGTTCCCTCCAGCTGGGGAGCTGGACAAGGGTCCCCCCCCCATCTGTGGCTGCACTATAGCATGCTGCTTAGTCGTCTGTGCGGTTTTCTGTTTTTCAAGATACTTTTTGTTCTCTTTCGGTCTCCGACTTGGTCGTGTTTGGCTAATGATGCCCATTTTCTGGCATTTCGTGAGGCTTTCTGGAGTCTCCCGTGCTAGTTTGATCTGTCTTTTGGAAGACAGGGTTCTGGTTCTAGTTATCCCTCTACCTTGCTTCTTCCTTTGGGGAGTTGTTGGTCAGGGTTCTCTTATGGGGGCGTGTGAATGGTATCTGCCTCTGGGCGATAGTGCGTTTCGAGTCATGTTGGCTCGGTGGTGTTGCATGTGGTTTTTACCCAGGCTTGAAACTGTTGTTTGTGTCCTTGGGGCCCTTTTTTCTTAATGTTTTTGCTCCCTGCTTTTGGATGTAGCGGGACTTTTTTTTATTTATGGGATGTGGTTCAGTCCTGGTGCCCTCAGATTGGGCCGCCTCTTACCCTCCGTTCTTGGCATTCAGTGTCCTCTTTGGCTTGGGTATAATTTTCCCACAAGTAATGAATGCAGCTGTGGACTCTCTCCCATTAGGTAGAAAAACAAATTATGCTTACCTGATAATTTCATTTCCACAGCCCCCCACCCATTTTTTTTTTTTTTATTTTTTTTTTTAGGCGGTTTTTGTGTATAGTCTTCTGGAACCCTTTCACCTTGATATTTCTTCCTCTGATCCTTGTTCCTCGGCAGAATGACTGTGTGATAGGGGAAGTAGGAGGAGTATTTAAGTCTTTGGCTGGTGTGTCTTTGCCTCCTCCTGGTAGCCAGGTTCTTATGCGGCTGTTGGCTCTTTCCCACGGAAGAAAATGAAATTATCCGGTAAGCATAATTTATGTTTTTTTGGGAGTCACCCTTTATTATTTATTTACCCAACTTGGAGAATGTCCACATACACTAATCTCTTTTATTGAGGTTCAGTCTAGTGGTCCAATTAAGCACAGAGAGTTTTGGTTTCCTTTAGGAGGCGATGTTTCCAATAATTATCTTGGAACTTCAGAGCTTGCCTCTTTTGAAAGAGAAACTTATCAAAGTTTTTAATCAGAAAATGTTAAAGAAATAGCTCCAAAGGGGAACTTGCAGTTCCTTAGTAATGAAGGAAGACTCAAGATTTTTTGATTTGGAAACAGATTAATTAGTTGTTTTTACAGGTTTTTCCTTTTGAACCTATGCATGCTTTAGTCTAAGCTTCTGTCTTGGAACTTTTTGTTGCTTTTAGCAACATATTCTGTCAGAAGAGTTTCTAATTTATTTGCTCTTCTTGTGAGCTTCCTTATCTTATTTTTCATTAAGATAAGGCAGTTTTAAGGACTCAATATGATTTATTACCTTGCCCTTATCCAAATAATTAAGTTTAAATTCTCTTGCTTATTTTTGATGTTGTAAGAGCTTTAGAATTTTATTTGCTCTTCTTTTGAGCTTCCTCATCATATTTTTCATCAAGATTAAGGGAGTTTTAAGGACTCAATGTGATTTATTACCTTGTCCTAATCCAAATAATTAGTTTGAAATTCTCTTGCTTATTTTTGATGTTTTAAGAGTTTTAGAATTTTATTTACATATTTCATAGGCTTTTAGGCTATCCTTTAACTTGTTTGTCCCTTGGTTCATATAAAGATCAGAAGGCCACAGCCTTTTCTATAGCTTTTTGGCTAACACTCCAATGCTGGATAGTCTTTTAAAAAATGCATTATTGCCCATTCTACTAGAATGGTTTCCTCTTTTTAAAGGGACAGTATACACTCATTTTCATATAACTGCATGTAATAGACACTACTATAAAGAATAAGATGCACATATACTGATATAAAAATCCAGTATAAAACTGTTTAAAAACTTACTTAGAAGCTCTGTTTATCTCTTTTGAAAAGGTAGCTGGAAATCCCACTGCAAGTGGGAAATAAGACACTCCCCCCCTCCCCCTTCTTTTGCATACGAAAAGACCCTTTGCACAAACAGGATCAAGCTGGAGAAGGTAGCTGATGGTATTCTCATAAAACTTTGGGGCTTGGTTAGGAGTTTGAAAATCAGAGCAATGTTATTTAAAAATAAGCAAAACTATAAACATTTTAAAAAAAATCTTTATGGGCTATATAAATAGATCATCTACAAAACATTTATGCAAAGAAAAAAATGAGTGTATAATGTCCCTTAAAGTTTTCAAGATTGAGACTTATATTGAACAAATTTGCAAGGCAGCTACATGGCTTTTCTTGCCTACTTCTCTAATTTCTACCACTTTGATGTTTGGTGCTGTAATCTGAGTATCGATCCCTTAAAACAAGCCCCACTGAGGATGTAATATGTGAGAAAGTGGTTTATTCACAAGCACAACTGTTCGGTAGGTCACAGGGGACACAGGTCCTTTACGCAGTTGCTTTTAGATTGAGCCTTGTGGTTTAGGCGTAACTACACAGGTAGGATCTGGTGCCACTCTGCTGCCACGACAAACCAGCAAGCGATCTGTTAGTTGTGTGATTAACCTGGGACTCCCTCTCAGCACAGAAATACCATGTGGGTGCTCTTCAGTGGGTTGCAGGGACAGTTACACATCTGCTCTCAACTAAATGTGAGCACAATGGCCGCCACCTTCTTGCTTGCAGCGCTGCTGTCGGTGATGGTAAGGATAATTTTTCCAGGCTGTGGTTGGCCTCAAGGTGAGGTTCTGGCTTTCAGCCTCCCCTTTGCCTTCTGCATACTACAAAAACAGCCAGTAGGTAACTTTTGAGCATGTTTGCACAACTGCAACTACAATGAGAGCAACTATTGCAGATGTTTTTCGATAGCAGTACCGGTGAATGAGGCTCTGATTGGAGATACCCGATAAATTAAAACTTGGAGAAACTACAGAAATGGGAGAGATGGATCAGGTAGCAAGGGGCAGCACTAAAAGCAAGCATTTTCTTCTATAAGATACGACGAGTCCACGGATTCATCCTTTACTTGTGGGATATTATCCTCCTGCTGACAGGAAGTGGCAAAGATCACCACAACAGAGCTGTCTATATAGCTCCTCCCTTGACTCCACCCTCCAGTCATTCTCTTTGCCTACTCTAAGTAATAGGAAGGGTAAAGTGAAAGAGGTGATAAAATGTTAGTTTTTATTTTCTTCAAGCAAGACTTTATTTTAAATGGTACTGGTGAGTGCTATTTTTTCTCAGGCAGCAGATGGATGAAGATTTCTGCCTGGAGACTGATGATCTTAGCAGTTGTTACTAAGATCCAGAGTAGTTCCCACAGAATGGCTGAGGAGTACTTAAGAAACTTCAGTGTGAGGAACGGTTTTCATGCTACAAGCATTGAGGTATGTTCAGTCATTTTTTTTTCTGGAGAGACTGTTATTTCAGAATTGGCTGACAGTATCCCCATGAGGGAAAGGGTAAGCAGTAATCCTAATGCATAAGAGAGGGGTATTACTGGACCTGTATATTGGGCTATAAAAAAATGGTTGACACTGATAATATGATTTTTTTTGGGCAAACGTTTATATGTTGGGAGTGAAAGATAACGTTTTTTATGGTAAATGTTTTTTTCTTTATTTTATGAATGGAGGGTACACGTGGCTTCACTAAATGGGTATATGAACCCACATGGCTAGGTTTTAGACCTCTCTGGTGCGGTTATTTTAGGCTGTGAGACATCAAGTGAGATGGGCGGGGCCTATTTTTGCGCTTCAGTTGCGCAGTTGTTTTTCCCAGACAAGCAGCAAGCTCCAACTCCGGTGGGCCTTTTGGAGACAGTTTGAGCCTAATCGAAGGGTTAATCCAATTTTGCAGACCCCTGAGGGCAGGTAGGCGCCACAGCAGGGCTGTGGCGAGGTGCAGGGGGTGTTTCTGTTTGAATTTAACGTTTTTTAGCACAACGTTTTTTGGTCTTAAGGGTTAAGTATTCCTTTCCTTGTGGAGCAAACTTAGCTGACAAGTTGGGATGCATTTATCATAAAATTGTGATAATTTTATTGTTTTAAAGCAGTTTTGGAAAAATTGTATGTTTTTTTTCTCTTAAAGGCGCAGTACCGTTTTTTCAGATTGTTATTTTTTTCACAAAATAAAGTGTTTTCAAGACTGTTTTTGGTCATTACTAGCCTGTTTTAACATGTCTGACATTGAGGAAAGCCAATGTTCCATGTGTTTAGAAGCCATTGTGGAACCCCCACTTAAAATGTGTCCCTCATGTACTGAAAGGGACTTACATTGCAAAGAACATATTTTAGCTGATAAAAGTACGTCTCAGGATGATTCTCAGTCAGAAGAGAATCAGGTTATGCCATCTACTTCTCCCCAAGTGTCACAACCTTTAACGCCCGCCCAAGCGACGCCAAGTACTTCTAGTGCGTCTAATTCTTTCACCCTGCAAGATATGGCTGCAGTTATGTCTACTACCCTTACAGAGGTATTATCTAAACTGTCTGGTTTACAGGGTAAGCGCAGTAGGTCCGGTATTAGAGTAAATGCTGAGCTCTCTGATGCTATATTGGCCATCTCCGATGTACCCTCACAGTGTTCTGATTTGGGGGTGGGGGAATTGCTGTCTGAGGGAGAGCTTTCTGATTCAGGAAATATGTTTCCTCAAACAGACTCAGATATGATGGCCTTTAAGTTTAAGCTTGAACACCTCTGCTTGTTACTCAGGGAGGTTTTAGCGACTCTGGATATTTGTAACCCTATTGTAATACCACCAGAGAAATTGTGTAAAATGGATAGATCTCTAGAGGTCCCTACTTACACTAATGTTTTTCCAGTCCCTAAGAGGATTTCGGACATTGTTACTAAGGAATGGGATAGACCAGGCATTCGGTTCTCTCCCCCTCCTACTTTTAAGAAAATGTTTCCCATATCTGACACCATTCGGGATTCGTGGCAGACGGTCCCTAAGGTGGAGGGAGCTATTTCTACCCTGGCTAAGCATACAACTATACCTATTGAGGACAGTTGTGCTTTGAAAAGATCCTATGGATAAAAAATTAGAGGGTCTTCTAAAGAAATTGTTTATTCATCAGGGTTTTCTTCTACAACCTATAGCGTGCATTGTTCCTGTAACTACTGCAGAGAATAAAGGCTCTCAAGCTAGCTAATTCTTTTATTACAGATGCCGCTTTTCAAATGGCTAAATTAGCGGCAAAGAATGCAGGTTTTGCCATTTAAGCGTCTAGAGCGTTATGGCTTAAGTCCTGGTCTGCTGATGTGTCCTCAAAATCTAAGCTGTTAGCTATTCCTTTCAAAGGTAAGACCCTATTTGGGCCTGAACTGAAGGAGATCATTTCCGACATTACTGGAGGTAAAGGCCATGTCCTTCCTCAGGACAAGACGAATAAAATGAGGGCCAAACAAAATAATTTTCGTTCCTTTAGAAACTTTAAAGGTGGACACTGTACTTCCTCCTCTGCCACAAAGCAGGAGGGGAATTTTGTTCATTCCAAGTCAGTCTGGAGACCTAACCAGACCTGGAATAAAGGTAAACAGGCCAAGAAGCTCGCTGCTGCTACCAAGACAGCATGATGGGGCAGCACCCGATCCGGGACCGGATCTAGTAGGGGGCAGACTTTCTCTCTTCGCTCAGGCTTGGGCAAGATACATTCAGGATTCCTGGGCATTAGAAATCATGACCCAGGGGTATCGTCTAGAATTCAAGGATTCTCTCCCAAGGGGGAGATTTCATCTTTCACGTTTGTCTGTAAACCAGACAAAAAGAGAGGCGTTCTTACGCTGTGTAGAAGACCTATATACTATGGGTGTAATCTGCCCAGTTCCAAAAGTAGAACAGGGTTGGGGGTTTTACTCCGATCTGTTCGTGGTTCCCAAAAAAAGAGGGAAACTTCAGACTGATTTTAGATCTCAAAACTCTAAATAAATTTCTCAGAGTCTCATCCTTCAAGATGGAGACCATTCGGACAATTTTACCAATAATCCAGGAGGGTCAATATATGACCATCATGGATTTGAAGGATGCGTATCTTCACATTCCTATCCACAAAGATCATCAACAGTTCCTCAGGTTCGCCTTCCTGGACAAACATTACCAGTTTGTGGCCCTTCCTTTCGGGTTGGCCACAGCTCCCAGAATTTTCACAAAGGTGCTAGGGTCCCTTCTGGCGGTTCTAAGGCGATATTTTGATTCAGGCGTCAACTTACCATCTAGCCAAATCTCTCACGGATATCGTGTTGGCTTTTCTAAGATCTCACCGGTGGAAGGTGAACATAAAAAAGGAGTTAATTTGTTCCTCTAACAAGAGTTTAATTCCTAAGAGCTCTGAGAGACTCGGTAAACCTGAAAATTTTTCTGACGGAGGTCAGAAAATCAAAGATCTTAACCACTTGCCGAGCACTTCATTCCATTCCTCGGCCGTCAGTGGCTCAGTGTATGGAGGTAATTGGACTAATGGTAGTGGCAGTGGACATAGTTCCGTTTGCTTGCTTGCATCTCAGACCACTGCAACTGTGCATGCTCAGACAGTGGAATGGGGATTATGCGGATTAATCTCTACGGATAAATCTGGATCTAGAGACCAGAGACTCTCTTCTTTGGTGGTTGTCACAGGATCATCTGTCCCAGGGAATGTGTTTCCGCAGGCCAGCATGGGTCATAGTGACGACGGACGCCAGCCTCTTGGGCTGGGGTGCAGTCTGGAATTCCCTGAAGGCTCAGGGTTTGTGGACTCAGAAAGAGGCCCTACTTCTAATATATATTCTAGAACTGAGAGCGATATTCAACGCACTTCAGGTGTGGCCTCAGCGGGCTTCGGCCAAATTCATAAGATTCCAGTCGGACAATATCACAACTGTAGCATATATCAATCATCAAGGGGGAACAAAGAGTTCTCTAGCGATGATAGAGGTTTCCAAAATGATTTGATGGGCAGAGACTCACTCTTGCCATTTATCAGCAATCTATATTCCAGGAGTGGAGAACTGGGAAGCGGATTTTCTAAGTCGTCTGACTTTTCATCTGGGGGAGTGTGAGCTCCATCCGGAGGTGTTTGCACAATTGATTCATCAATGGGGCACACCAGAATTGGATCTGATGGCATCTCGTCAGAATGCCAAACTTCCTTCTTAGGGGTCCAGATCAAGGGATCCTCAAGCAGTACTGATGCTCTAGCAGTACCGTGGTCGTTCAACCTGGCTTATGTGTTTCCTCCTTTTCCTCTCCGTCGTCTGATTGCCAGAATCAAGCAGGAGAGGGCTTTGGTAATCTTGATATCGCCTGCGTGGCCACGCAGGACTTGGTATGCAGATCTGGTGGAAATGTCATCTCTGCCACCGTTGAAACTGCCACTGAGACAGGACCTTCTCATTCAGGGTCCGTTCCAACATCCAAATCTAGTTTCTCTGCGGCTGACTGCCTGGAGATTGAACGCTTGATTTGATCTAAGTGGGGATTCTCTGAGTCGATCATTGATACCTTGATTTAGGCTCGAAAGCCTGTCACTAGGAAAATTTATCATAAGATATGGCGTTAATATCTTTATTGGTGCGAATCCAAAGGCTACTCATGGAGTAAGATCAGGATTCCTAGGATTTTGTCCTTTCTCCAAGAAGGATTGGAGAAGGGGTTATCAGCTAGTTCCTTAAAGCGACAGATTTCTGCTTTGTCACTCTACACAAGCGTCTGGCAGATGTCCCAGACGTTCAGTCATTTTGTCAGGCTTTGATAAGAATTAAGCCTGTGTTTAAACCTGTTGCTCCGCCATGGAGTTTGAATTTAGTTTTAAATGTTCTTCAAGGGGTTCCGTTTGAACCCATGCATTCCATAGATATTAAACTTCTATCTTGGAAAGTACTGTTTTTAGTTGCTATCTCTTCTGCTCGACGAGTTTCTGAGCTATCTGCGTTACAATACGACTCGCCTTATCTTATATTCCATTCTGATAAGGTGGTTTTGGGTACTAAACCTGGATTCCTTCCTAAGGTTGTTTCAAATAAGAATATTAAAGGAAATTGTTGTTTCTTCTCTGTGTCCTAACCCTTTTTCTAACCCCTCTTCTAACCCTTCGTCTGTTACATAATTTGGACGTGGTTCGTGCCTTGAAGTTTTACTTGCAAGCGACCAAGGATTTCCGTCAAACATCTTCTCCGTTTGTTGTCTATTCTTTAAAACGTAGAGGTCAAAAAGCTACGGCTACCTCTCTTTCTTTTTGGCTGAAAAGCATCATCCGTTTGGCATACGAGACTGCTGGACAGCAGCTTCCTGAAAAAATTACAGCTCATTCCACTAGAGCGGTGGCTTCCACATGGGCTTTTAAAAACGATGCTTCTGTTGAACAGATTTGTAAGGCTGCGACTTGGTCTTCCCTTCACACCTTTTCCAAATTTGATACTTTTGCTTCTTCGGAGGCTATTTTTGGGTGAAAAGTTCTTCAAGCAGTGGTGCCTTCTGTTTAGGTATCTGTCTTGTCCCTCCCATTCATCCGTGTCCTGTAGCTTTGGTATTGTATCCCACAAGTAAAGGATGAGTCCGTAGACTCGTTGTATCTTATAGAAGAAAAGGAAATTTATGCTTACCTGATAAATTGATTTCTTCTATGAAACGACGAGTCCACGGCCTCTGCACCTTTTAGTTTCTCCTTTTCTCTTACATGGTGTATCCAGTCCACGGATTCATCCTTACTTGTGGGATATTCTCAATCCCTACAGGAAGTGGCAAAGAGAGCACACAGCAGAGCTGTCCATATAGCTCCCCTCAGGCTCTGCCCCCCCAGTCATTCTCTTTGCTGCTCTAACAAGTAGCATCTCCACGGGAGGGTAAAGAGTATGTGGTGTTAGATTTGTAGTTTTTATTTCTTCAATCAAGAGTTTGTTATTTTAAAATAGTGCCGGTTTGTACTGTTTACTCTGAGGCAGAAAGTGATAAAGATTTCTGCTGAGAGGAAAAAGATTTTAGCATGTTGTAACTGAAATCCATTGCTGTTCCCACACAGGACTGTTGAGTACCGGAGAACTTCAGTTGGGGGGAACAGTTTGCAGGCTTAACTGCTTAAGGTATGCTCAGTCACTTTTTTTCTAACAAGACTTGGTAATGCTAGAAGACTGACAGAAATCCCCATGTGGGAAGGTAAGCCATATTCTGAGACTCAGTATAGAAGGATGGCTTAGTTAAAAGGGCTTAAATCACTGATGGACACTGTTCTGGGGAAAATCGATTATTTATTACTATAATCCGATATTTGCACAAGTGTTTATTATGTTTGGAACACTTTTTAGGGGCTTTATACGCCTGACATAATTTTAGACACCTAATTTGGATTAGGAAGGCCCCACAACTCCGGAGTGAAGAGGGAGGGGGCCTAATTTTCGCGCCTCAGTTGCGCAGTTCTTTTGCAAAACAGCTTCATGCAGCTTCACATGTAACATTGAAACTTGGTGTGCAATCATTTCAAAGCATTAGGATGATATGGTGTAAATTTCATAAAGATTGGATGTTTTTTTGAGATTTGGTAAAAAAGTGTGTGCTTTTTATTATTTAAAGGCACAGTACCGTTTTTTCAAAAAGTGTATTTTTCTGTATTTGAGTACTATCTAAGTCTGTCTAACATGTCTGAGCCTACAGATAGACCTTGTTCTATGTGTTTAAAAGCCATGGTGTTACCCCCATTGCATTTGTGTTTAAAGTGTGCTAAGGTATCTAAACATTTTAATGACCATGCAGTGACACTTAAAAATGTAGCCCAAGATGATTCTTTGACGTAAGGTAATGAGGATAGTCCTCCTTCCTCTCCCCATGTGTCGACGCCAGTTAGGCCCGCACAAGCGTTGCCTAGTACCTCTAGCGCATTGTGCCCTATTACTTTACAGCAATTAGCAGCAGTCATGGATAATTCCCTTGAGGCATTTCTATCCAAACTGCCAGTTTTTCCAAAAAAGCGTGGTAGCTCCGTTTTAAGAACAGAGGATGAGCAATCAGAAGCTTTGGATGATTTATCTGTTGTACCCTCACAACACTCTGAAGTGGCAGTGAGGGATGGTCTGAGGGAGAAATTTCTGACACAGGAAAAGTTTCTCAGCGGGCAGATTCAGATTCCTTAGCGTTTAAATTTAAGCTGGAACACACCTGAGTCCTGCTTAAGGAGGTTTTAGCTACGCTGGATGATTGTGACCCCATGGTGGTCCCAGAAAAATTGTGTAAAATGGACAGGTTGTTAGAAGTCCCTGTATACACTGATGCGTTTCCGATCCCGAAGAGGGTGGCGGATATTGTGACTAGGGAGTGGGAGAGACCAGGTGTACCTTTTGTTCCCCCTCCTATCTTTAAGAAAATGTTCCCCATAAATGACCCCAGGCGGGACGCGTGGCAGACGGTCCCTAAGGTAGAGGGAGCAGTTTCAACACTTGCTAAGCATACAACTATACCAATAGAAGACAGTTGTGCTTTTAAAGACCCTATGGATAAAAAATTGGAAGGTTTGCTGAAGAAAATTTTTGTTCAGCAAGCTTTCCTTCTTCAGCCAATTGCCTGCATTATTCCTGTAACTACTGCAGCGGCTTTTTGGTTTGAGGCGCTGGAAGAGTCGCTCCAGAGGGAGACTTCATATGACGAAGTCATGGATAGAATTCATGCTCTAAAGCTGGTGAATTCTTTTATCACAGATGCCGCTTTACAATTAGCTAAGTTAGCTTCGAAAAATTCTGGTTTTGCCATTATGGCGCGGAGAGCGCTTTGGCTCAAATCATGGTCGGCTGACGTGTCGTCCAAAACAAAATGACTAAATATTCCTTTCAAGTGAAAGACTCTTTTTGGTCCCGAGTTGAAAGAAATTATCGCGGATATCATGCCCTCCCGCAGGATAGACCGTTTAAGGCCAAAAACAAGGTTCATTTTCGCTCCTTTCGCAACTTCAGGAGCGGACCTGCTTCAACCTCTGCTGCCGCAAAGCAAGAGGGTAACGCTTCACAGCCCAAAGCAACCTGGAAACCCCTGCAGGGCTGGAATAAGGGTAAACAGGCCAAGAAGCCTGCGCCTGCTACCAAGACAGCATGAAGGGGTAGCCCCCGATCCGGGACCGGATCTAGTAGGGGGCAGACTTTCTCTCTTTGCTCATGCTTGGGCAAGAGATGTTCCAGATCCCTGGGCATTAGAAATTGTGGCTCAGGGGTATCTTCTAGAATTCAAAGACTCTCCCCCAAGGGGAAGGTTCCACATTTCTCGTTTGTCTTCAGACCAGACAAAGAAACAGGCGTTCTTACGCTGTGTAGAAGATCTTTTAAAGATGGGAGTGATACACCCAGTTCCAATTGCAGAACAAGGACTGGGATTTTACTCAAACCTGTTTGTAGTTCCCAAAAAGGAGGGAACTTTCAGGCCAATCCTGGATCTAAAAATTCTAAACAAATTCCTCAGAGTTCAATCTTTCAAAATGGAAACCATTCGGACAATCTTGCCGATGATCCAGGAAGGTCAATATATGACTACCGTGGATCTAAAGGATGCGTACCTACATATTCCTATCCACAAAGATAATCATCAGTTCCTAAGGTTCGCCTTTCTGGACACGCATTACCAGTTTGTGGCCCTTCCTTTCGGGTTGGCCACCGCTCCCAGAATTTTCACAAAGGTGCTAGGGTCCCTTCTAGCGGTTCTAAGACCGCGGGGCATTGCAGTAGCACCTTACCTAGATGACATCTTAATTCAGGCGTCGTCTTTCCACAGAGCCAAGGCTCATACGGACATTGTTCTGGCCTTTCTAAGGTCTCACGGGTGGAAAGTAAACGTCGAAAAAAGTTCTCTGTCCCCGCTCACAAAGGTTCCCTTCCTGGGAACACTAATAGACTCGGTAGAAATGAAAATCTTTCTGACAGAGGTCAGGAAGTCCAAACTTTTGAATACTTGCCGAGTTCTTCATTCCATTCCTCGGCCTTCTGTGGCTCAGTGCATGGAGGTAATCGGTTTAATGGTTGCGGCAATGGACTTAGTCCCTTTTGCCCAAATTCATCTAAGACCACTGCAACTGTGCATGCTCAAACAGTGGAATGGGGATTATGCAGATTTGTCTCCTCAAATACAAATGGACCAGAAAACCAGAGACTCTCTTCTCTGGTGGTTGTCTCAGGATCACCTGTCTCAGGGAATGAGTTTCCGCAGACCAGAGTGGATCATTGTCACGACCGATGCCAGTCTGTTAGGCTGGGGTGCGGTCTGGGACTCCCTGAAAGCTCAGGGTCTATGTTCTCGGGAAGAATCTCTTCTCCCGATAAACATTTTGGAACTGAGAGCGATATTCAATACGCTCCAGGCATGGCCTGATTTAGCGGAGGCCAAATTCATCAGATTTCAGTCGGACAACATCTCGACTGTAGTGTACATCAATCATCAGGGAGGAACAAAGAGTTCCCTAGCGATGAAAGAAGTAACCAAGATCATCAAATGGGCGGAGGATCACTCCTGCCATCTATCTGCAATTCACATCGTAGACAACTGGGAGGCGGATTTTCTGAGTCGTCAGATTTTCCATCCGGGGGAGTGGGAACTCCACCCGGAGGTTTTTGCTCAGCTGACCCAGCTATGGGGCATTCCAGAATTGGATCTGATGGCGTCCCGTCAGAACACCAAACTTCCCCTTTACGGATCCAGATCCAGGGATCCCAAGGCGGCATTGATAGATGCTTTAGTAGCGCCTTGGTCATTCAGTCTAGCTTATGTCTTTCCACCGTTTCCTCTTCTTCCTCGGCTACTAGCCAGAATCAAACAGGAGAAGGCTTCGGTAATTCTGATAGCGCCTGCGTGGCCACGCAGGACTTGGTATGCAGACCTAGTGGACATGTCATTGGCTCCACCTTGGAAACTGCCATCGAGGCAGGATCTTCTAATTCAAGGTCCATTCAAGCATCCAAATCTAGTTTCTCTGCAACTCACTGCTTGGAGATTGAACGCTTAATTCTATCTTAAGCGTGGGTTCTCTGAATCAGTTATAGATACTCTGATCCAGGCCAGAAAGCCTGTCGCCAGGAAAATTTACCATAAGATATGGCGGAAATATCTTTGTTGGTGCGAATCCAAGGGTTACTCGTGGAGTAAGGTTAGGATTCCAAGGATATTGTCCTTTCTCCAAGAAGGATTGGAGAAAGGTTTGTCAGCTAGTTCCTTAAAGGGACAGATATCTGCTCTGTCTATCCTGTTACACAAGCTTCTGGCAGCTGTACCAGACGTTCAGGCGTTTGCACAGGCCCTAGTTAGAATCAAGCCTGTCTACAAACCTGTGGCTCCTCCATGGAGTCTAAATTTAGTTCTTTCAGTTCTTCAAGGGGTTCCGTTTGAACCTTTACATTCCATAGATATTAAGCTATTATCTTGGAAAGTTTTGTTTTTGGTAGCTATTTCTTCTGCTCGAAGAGTTTCTGAATTGTCTGCTTTGCAGTGTAATTCACCCTATCTGGTGTTCCATGCAGATAAGGTTGTTTTGCGTACCAAACCTGGTTTCCTTCCAAAAGTGGTTTCTAATAAGAATATTAACCAGGAAATTATTGTTCCTTCTCTGTGTCCTAATCCAGTTTCTAAGAAGGAACGACTGTTACACAATCTTGATGTGGTTCGCGCTTTAAAATTCTATTTAAAGGCAACTAAAGATTTCAGACAAACATCATCCTTGTTTGTTGTCTATTCTGGTAAGAGGAGAGGTCAGAATGCGACTGCTACCTCTCTTTCCTTCTGGCTGAAAAGCATCATCCGATTGGCTTATGAGACTGCTGGACAGCAGCCTCCTGAACGAATTACAGCTCATTCCACTAGAGCTGTGGCTTCCACATGGGCTTTCAAGAATGAGGCTTCTGTTGAACAGATTTGTAAGGCAGCGACTTGGTCTTCACTGCATACATTTGCCAAATTTTACAAACTCGATACTTTTGCTTCTTCGGAGGCTATTTTTGGGAGAAAGGTTTTGCAAGCAGTGGTGCCTTCCGTTTAGGCTACCTGACTTGTTCCCTCCCTTCATCCGTGTCCTAAAGCTTTGGTATTGGTATCCCACAAGTAAGGATGAATCCGTGGACTGGATACACCATGTAAGAGAAAACAGAATTTATGCTTACCTGATAAATTACTTTCTCTTACGGTGTATCCAGTCCACGGCCCGCCCTGGCAATTAAGTCAGGTTCAAATTTATTTTTGTAAAACTACAGTCACCACTGCACCCTATGGTTTCTCCTTTTTCTCCTAACCATCGGTCAAATGACTGGGGGGCGGAGCCTGAGGGGAGCTATATGGACAGCTCTGCTGTGTGCTCTCTTTGCCACTTCCTGTAGGGATTGAGAATATCCCACAAGTAAGGATGAATCCGTGGACTGGATACACCGTAAGAGAAAGTAATTTATCAGGTAAGCATAAATTCTGTTTTTCTTCCTATACCTTCGGTCAAATGACTGGGGGGTGGAGTCAAGGGAGGAGCTATATAGACAGCTCTGCTGTGGTGCTCTTTGCCACTTCCTGTTAGCAGGAGGATTATATCCCACAAGTAAAGGATGAATCCGTGGACTCGTCGTATCATAGAAAAAATCAATTTATCAGGTAAGCATAAATTTCCTTTTTTTCCAAACTTTACATATTTTCTAAAAATACTAGAATATGAAAGCCAAACTTTGTCTGTGAAAAGCATACCTAGGTATCTGGGAGCTAGCTCCTGGTTTGTTTCTGCACATATATAACTCTTCTGATGGGTTCAGCTGTCTCCCAGTAGTCCTTTGCTGCTTCTACAATAATTTATACCACGATAATGATGCATAATTGATAATAGAAATAAAGTGGAAAGTTATTTTCAATTGCTCTTTCTGAATCATGAAAGGAAAATTGTTGGTTTCATGTCCCTTTAAGTGTTTTTACCGCGTTATCAACCCTCTTTCAAAAACTTTGCCAACTATTACCTTCAAAAGCATGTTGCAATTTCAAGCTGGTTTGTAGATGATTCTAGAAATATATTTAGAATTATTTGTTTTTCAGATTGAAGGACAAGGTCATGGAGCAGTATTTGACTGCAAGTGTTCTCCAGATGGTCAACATTTTGCTTGCACAGATTCTCATGGTCATCTTTTGATATTTGGCTTTGGTTCCAGTAGCAAATATGACAAGGTATGTTTTTAATTTACACTGTTCATTATAATATAATTACTGGGGATTTGTTATAGCACAGATATTTAGGAATTATATCAACAGAATCACGCGAATCATCATTGCTAGCTAATTTTATCTTAAAGGGACTTTCCGTCCAAATTTGGAATCCACTTGACAAAAATGCTTCTAATAAAAGCTATAACTGTTTCAAAAGTGTATGTAAGTATGCACTGTACACCAGCATTTTAAGCACAGCACCTGCTCAGAGAGCCTAATGTGCTTATACCATCTGGTAACGACTCAATTTGTTAATTGATGACATGATACAAGCCCCACTGGTGCTCTGAGCAGCTGAAGTATTTAAAAGGCTGGTTCACTAAGAATATCTAGCTATGCTATACATGCACGTGCAGAGAAAAATATTCACACTAAAACAGTGATAACTTTTACTAGAAGTATTTCCATCTTAATATGGGAAGAGTCCACAGCGGCATTCTTTACTTGTGGGAAATACTGAACCTGGCCACCTGGAGGAGGCAAAGACACCCCAGCCAAAGGCTTAAATACCTGCCCCACTTCCTCATGACCCCAGTCATTTTTTGCCTTTCGTCACAGGAGGTTGGCAGAGAACTGTTTGAAGATTTCGGAGTAGTCTCTTATGGAGGGTAGTACTCTTCGAGATGGGACTAGAGTTTTAAGTAGTCTTGTCAGCCTCTCAGTGAGAGCATGGATGAAAGTTCGGCGATGCAGGAGGAGTCTTTCTGCGAAACCATCCAGACTCATATTAACAGCTCCATAGGCAATCAGCGTTGACGAGTTTCGATGCCTGCTTTCCTCACTCAAGTCCATGTCAGAAGCGATGCTACTATCTGTCACACTTGAAGGGTCGTGTTCCTGTTCCACAGCGTTGATTCTGGTAAGATAATTTCATATTTTAAACATGTATGATAAAGCAAGAAGACAGGGTCATAGTGTGACTCATTTTATCTGTATAGACTCAAGGGTTAATATCTCCTTAGGGGGATTATTGAACAGGGGAGAATAACATTTTAAGTTTATTTGATTTTATGCTTCTTTTATGTGTGAGATGTTATGGGCTCATAGGCTGTTATGGAATATGCAGGTTTCACTTTCACTTAGAGAGCCATGCAGCTTACAAGCTTGGCGCACTTTTTCATAGCAGGGATGGTCCTGTATTGTGCACCATGTAATTCATTCCCTTTTTCCTGACCGGTTGTCTATCAGAGAGGAGTCATAAATTTCTGTACTGTCTGGGTCATAGGAGGTGGTGAGTGCCCCAGCCATTGGGGTATAAGGGTGCCGTTTTTTTTTAATAAAATAAGATGTTTTATTTATTTTAGATCGCACTCCCTCTATTCCTAATGAGTAATTCCTGTTTATATGGTGAGGAGGCCTTAGTTCCGCCCTCTTATGTTCCATATGCCTTAATAATGTAATAATATCTAACATGTTTAATACCACGGAGCCGTCCACCTCTGAGGAGTTGTCATCCAGTGAGGTGTGTACCCGTAGCATTGCTGATCCTCTATCTGGAGGGGGCCTTTTTTCACCAGACGTTACTGGGCAGTTCAGACGGCGGTGTCTGCGGCCCTTAATGCTTCACCTCGCCCTGCTGAGCGCAAACGAAAGGTTACATATTGCACTCCTTCCCAGAGTACATCAGAAAATTTATTGGATTTAACTAAGGGTTATCCGAGGATGAAGTTCTGGACTTCAGAGTATGAATATTCTGGTTGGAGTATGCTGCTTTAAAACCTCCGGCTGCAGAGGAGCCAAACTGTAGTTTTGGAATTTGCGCTTTGTTCTAATGGAAGTTTTTGGAGCATTCAGAGGTTCCAGAGGCCAATTTTCCTGATGAACCTTTAGTTACTAAATTGGATAGAGTTTGAGGACAGGGTGATACCTTATTAATGGCGAACATTATTAAGAATGAATGGGACAGGATTGGATTCCTTTTCCCCCTCTTCTCCCTTTAACAATTTGTCCCCGGTCCTGGACTCTCAATGGAGTTTTGAGGTTAGTCCCTAAATGGGATGGCTTTATCTTCACCCTTGCTAAACGTACTACTATCCCGCTTGAAGATAGTTCTTCGTTTGAAGAGCCCATGGATAAAAGATGGAAACTCTGTTAAGAAAGATGTTTCAGCATACTTGATATTTGTTTCAACTGGCGAAGGCTGTTGCTGCGGTTACTGGAGAAACTATCTTCTGGTGTGATTCCTTATAGGATTTCATTGGGGTGGAGGATCCCCTCGACGTTACTCAGAAAAGATTTACGGCCTTGAGGGTGGTTAATTCTTTTATCTGTACTGCTATTAGGCAGTTTATTCGCTTGAATGCTATGGCTTCAGTTTTTTCTGTTCAGACCCGTCGGGCTCTGACTGAAGTCATGGTCTGCGGATATGACTTCTAAGTCTAGACTTCTTCCCTCCCTTTAAGGGAATGATTTGTTTGGTCCAGGCCTGGACTCAATTATCTCCACGGTCACAGGGGGCAAGGGTGCCCTCCTACTGCAAGAGTATATGAACTAATCTAAGGGACGATTTTCGTTCTTTTCGTTCTGATAAAGCCCATGCCAGCAGTCCCCCGCTAAGCCAGAGCAAACCAAGAGCTCTTGGAAGCCGGCTCAGTCCTGGAATAAATTCAAGCAGAGCAAGAAGCCCGCGGAGTCTATGTCAGCATGAATGGGCGGTCCCTGGCCCTCTTCTGGATCATGTAGGGGGCAGTATGTCGCTCTTTTCAGTCGCTTGGTTCAGGGACGTGCAGGATCCATGGGTCCTGGAGGTCATAGCTCAGGGTTACATGACCACGATAGATTCCTGGACCAGCACTTCCCGTTTATTGCTCTTCCGTTTGGTCTAGCTAAAGACATTTTTCGAAGAGTGGACCATTCGGAATATCTCCTCTGTCTTCTTCGATCCCATGGATGACAGATAATCTAGAGATAGTTCTCTTGTATCAAGTACCAGGGTAGAATTCTTGGGTACTATAATAGTCTCCATGAGAACATTTCTAACAGACCAGAGACGCTGCAAGCTAGCTTGAACACGTCTTGCCCTTCTTGAGGCCATCTGTGGCTCGGTGTATGGAGGTGTTTGGTCTCATAGTATCCAGCTTGGACATCATTTCACCTCAGACTGTTGCAACTGCGCATGCTGAACTAGTGGAACGGCGATCATTCGGATCTGTCTTAACAGATTTCTCTGGACAACCAATCGGGAGAATGGCTTATTTTGGTGGTTTTGTCCGAATCACTTGTCCTGAGGGACGTCCGTCTCAAGACCATCCTGGGTGATTGTGACTACGGTTGCGAGTCTGTCAGGATGGGGAGCCGTTTGGGGTGCCAGGAAGGTACAGGACATCTGGTCTCAGGAGGTAAAGCTCCTGATCTCATTTTGGATCTTTGGGCAATATACAATGCTCTGAAGGCTTGGCCTCTGCTGGGTTCATCCCAGTTAATCAGATTCCAATCAAACAATATATCTTTGGTGGCTTACATCAACCATCAAGGGGGGACGAGAAGCTCCCTAGCTATGAGCGAAGTATTTCGGATTCTGGTGTGGGGGAGACCTGCATTTATTCGCTGTCAGCGATCCACATTCTGGGTGTGGACAACTGGGAAGCAGATTTCCTCAACAGACAATCCTTTCATCCGGGAGAATGGTCTCTCCATCCCGAGTGTTTGCAGAAATTTGCAAGAGGAAGATCTTATAATGTCTCAATACCAAGCTACCCAGATAGGGGTCGAGGTACAGGGATCCTCAGGTAGAGCTAACAGATGCATTAGCGGTGCCTTGGAGGTTCAATCCAATTTTCCTTTCCCACCGTTACCACTACTTCCTAGTGTAGTGGCTCGAGTCAAGCAGGCATCAGTGATTCTGACTGCTCCGTCTTGGCCACAAAGAATATGGTTTGCGGACCTAGTGGGGATGTCATCATCTCCTCCGTGGAAGTTACCTTGTCGCAGGGATCTACTGACCAAGGTTTCTTTGTTTATCAATGTCTAGATTCTCTGAGGCTGACTGCGTGGAGATTGAACGCTTAGTCCTAGCCAAGAGAGGGTTTTCTGAGAGAGTTATTTTTACTCTCATTCAAGCTCGTAAGCTGGTTGCTCGTCGCATCTATCATAATGTGTGGAGGACCTACTTATTCTGTTCTCCAGGAACTAGACAAGGGCTTTATGCAAGTCCACTGAAGGCACAGTTTTCGGCCCTGTCTGTGTTACTGCACAAGAGGTTTGCCGAGCTTCCAGATGTGCAGCCATTTGTTAAGGATCTGCTGGGATCAGACCTGTGTTTAGATCTAAGGCTCCTCCTTGGAGTTTAAATCTTGTCCTTAAGTTTTGCAACAGGCTCCATTGGAGCCTATGCATGAAGTAGACATTAAATTGTTGTCTTGGAAGGTTCTTTTTCTTCTAGCTATTGCTACTGCACGTAGAGTCTCTGAGATTGCTGCCTTGCAATGCGACCCTCCTTACCTGGGGTTTCATGCCGATAAGGCTGCTCTACGAACCAAGTTAGGTTTCTTCCTAATGTTGTGTCAATTTGCAACATCAATCAAGAGATTGTGGTTCCTTTCTTATGTCCTTATCCTTCTTTGTCGATGGAACGTTTACAACGTATTTCTGTATGTGGTTTGTGCCTTAAAGTTGTATCTTCGGGCCACAAAGGAATTTAGACAAACCTCTTTTATGTTCGTTCTCTTTTCCGGGAAGTGTAGGGGTCAGAGGGCCTCTTCGACTTCCTTATCTTTTTGTCTGAGCAGTGTCATCCGTTTAGCATAGAAACGGTGGGACATAAGCCTCCTTTGAGGATTACGGCTCATTCTACGAGAGCAGTAGTTCCTCTTGGGCCTTCAAAAATTAGTCTTCTATGGATCAGATTTGTAAGGTGGCTATCTGGTTCTCCTTACATACTTATCCCAAATTTTACAAGTTTGATGTTTTTGCTTCTTATGAAGATGCCTTCGGAATAAAGGTTTTGCAGGCTGTGGTGCCCTCAGATTAGGGTCCTTCTCTCTTTTTTTCCCTCCCGTTAGCATTCTGTGTACTCTAGAGCTTGGGTATATGTTTTCCACAAGTAAGGAATGGAGCTGTGGACTCTTCCCATATTAAGATGGAAAACTTAAATTATTGTTACCTGATAATTTCATTTCCATCTGTATGGGATGAGTCCACAGCTCCCGCCCGTGTTCTCCGATGGGTGGCCCTAAATTTGAATTTTTTTTCTTCTGGCACCTTTTTCACCCTGATATTTCTCCTACTGTTTCTTGTTCCCTCGGCAGAATGACTGGGGTTATGAGGAAGTGGGGGTGGTATTTAAGCCTTTGGCTGGGGTGTCTTTGCCTCCTCCTGGTGGCCAGGTTCAGTATTTCCCACAAGTAAGGAATGCAGCTGTGAGCTCTTCCCATACAGATGGAAATGGAATTATCAGATAAGCATAATTTATGTTTTTTGCCAATACATGTATATTGCAAATATGTTTCTATTCAAAGAAGTAATTCATCTAGGTGAATTAAAAATGTGTCTAGAATGTCCCTTTAATTATTGACTGATACTATTCTGACATCTTGGGCAATTTTATAATTGATATGATTAGATGTGTATTCACCTATATGGGGAACAATTGTTGGTATATGTTTTCATATTGTGGATTTTTCAGTCAATTAACCTCTTAAGGACATATGACGGAACTTTTCCGTCATAAAACAATTGAGCAAACCGAAAGCTGCGTCCTTAAAGGGTTAAAACTCCAGATACATTTAACTAAAGTTTTTTTGATTGGATGATTCTAATAATTCAAATTATTGGCTATATAGATGCCCTTTTTCAACCAATGGGGAAAAAAACTCCCAAGGGTGGGTTTTTAGCACCTTTACATGACTGTTGCAGCTCTGTTTACCCCTTTGGAGAAGCTTAATGTGAAACTCGACTGAGTCAGGGGATTTGTTTCTTTTTAACTTTTTAAATGCTCACTATGTTTGTCATGTTTACAGATGATTTATTTAAGATATTACTTGAAACCTTTTTGTTATAAGAACCCAGTTTCACAGGGAATGGTATTAGTGGGAAGGTTGGTATTGAGACTATTTTTCATTCTACATATAAAATCCCTTTAATAAAATTAGATTTCTTTCCTAAGATATGGTGAGTCCATGGCAGAATCTTCAATTACTGTTGGGAATATCACTCCTGGCCAGCAGGAGGAGGCAAAGAGCACCACATCAAAGCTGTTAAGTATCACTTCCCTACCCACAACCCCCAGTGATTCTCTTTGCCTGCGGTGCAAGGAGGAGGGGAAGTTTTTTTGGTGTCTGAAAAGAAGTTTACTTCAATCAAGATTTTATTATTTTAAAAGCAGAGTAGGTTTGCTCTGATCTTTTCTTGGGTCTATCCGTACCCCCTGTCATTCTCTTCAGTAGGGCAGTGGTGGCTTTTATGCAGTTGGGAACTTGTGAGGTAAAGCCCTCACTGCGTTTTCTTAACAGGTTTGCTGTCTTATTCAGAAAGCCTGAGTAAGTTTACTCTGATCTTTCTTTATTCACAGGTCCATGTGAGGAGTGGCATCCTCTCAATCCGGGTGAGCTGTCCTTTCTACCGGACAGCCTGAAGTGCAGGTAAATCCAAAAAGCTTTGTTTTTACAGGGACTATGGCACTTTAAGCAGATTGATGCACATGGACATTTACATTTAATCCTGGGGGGGGGGTTTATCTGTTTTATGGTAAAAGAGCAGGCACTGTTGACTTGTTAGAAAAGGGGGTTTGTGTTTTACCCTACTTGGTTGCTCAGACTGTAATTTAATGAACTTTTCCTCCTTATTCCGGTGTAGGAATACAGGAGTTTTCTATGTGCGGTCACATTTTTTGTTAACTTGCCGTGTTTGTTTTCTTTAATGTCCGCCGGGACCGCCCATGTTACAGAGAGGCGGTCCCTTTCACTGTGGCGGCAGTTTTGTAGAGATTGCAAGCTTTTCAGAGGAGACACAGTTAATCTGACAGCCGGAAGGAGTTTCCGGCTTCGCATCTAGATCGGAAAGATCTGGAGGAGTTCCAGAGTGAGCTGGAACGGCTGCATTTTCTTTTGCTGTCAGTACATTTAGATCTTCAGTCAGCAGGAGCAGGTAGGCACCTGTCAGTATATGGCATGGTTATAACACAATATATTTAATAATTATCCTTTAAACTGAACCCCAAAAAATATGCATATACTAGAAACCATAAAATTAATATAAATTCCTGAATTCTTTATTATTAGTTAATATCTATAAACATATTGAAATATATTTGTAGTAACTAGAATATGAATCAATATTGTACACATTTGAATTATTAAAATATGCTATGCATAGTTCATAAAAGTTTACCTTTAAAACTAGCCTTATTCACAATAGCCTTCCAAATCAGAGTTGCATTTAAAATATCACAATGAGACTTAAGATAGCAGCTACTAACATTCAGCAATACAATTTTAACAGTGCTTAGTTAAACAATAGGACAATATTTTTACTCTAATTGAAACACCAGAAGTTATATATATATATTCTATATTTTGCACAGATAAATTACTTAGTATACAAAAGAAAGACAAACTTAAAACTATACAGGACTATGGAACCCAAGTTTAAAAATACTATTTATTCCTTTTTTGTCTGCTACATACAGAGACAATGAATGTTTATTTTAAATATTTTGCATATTAAAAGGCAAGCATAAAACTACACAGGACTATGAATGTAATTCTAAAATATAAATATGCTCTTTAAATCTATCAGTTGTGGTTTAACTGTAGTGACTATGCATATATTTTGTTTTAAAATATTACCTGTAATTAGCAACCTTTATATACTATACCCAGATAAACAAATAGATATCCAATATTTCTCAACAAGTCCAATCTCACCTCAGAATACCAAAATTGGAGTATTGTTGCATATGGAGAATAAAAGTAGCTGTTTACTTATAATAACTGGAGCAGTTATTCGTCCAGGGTTTTAGCAAAACAGTTTACCAGCCAAAGTTAGCAAGAGTTAGCCAGCAGCCTCCTTTTCTCTCTCTATGCTTGGGGTTAAATCATCTATCACCCGCCCCTTTTCTCTTGCAAGGTGTATCCAGTCCACGGATTCATCCTTGTGGGATATTCTCATTCCCTACAGGAAGTAGCAAAGAGAGCACACAGCAAAGCTGTCCATATAGCTCCCCCTCTAGCTCCACCCCCAGTCATTCTCTTTGCTGGCTCTAAGCACTAGGGTCTCTCTCGGGAGTGTAAAGTGAATGTGGTGTTAGAATTGTAGTTTTATTATCTTCAATCAAAAGTTTATTTTAAATGGTACCGGTTTGTACTATTTACTCTCTAGCAGAAAAGTGATGAAGATTTCTGCTGAGAGGAAAATGATTTTAGCATGTTGTAACTAAAATCCATTGCTGTTCCCACACAGGACTGAGGAGTACCAGAAAACTTCAGTTGGGGGGAACAGTTTGCAGGGTGATCTGCAATAAGGTATGTTCAGTCATTTATTTCTAGACAAGACTGAGATAATGCTAGAAGAGACTGACAATATCCCCATGAGGGGAGGGTAAGCTATGTTCACAGACTTAGTAAGGAATTGAATGCTTACATAATAGGGCTAATATACTGGTTGGCACTTATTCAGGGCAATCAATTGTTTGGCTAAGGAAAAATCGTTTTGCAAGACACTTTGAAAGCCCTTTTGGGTTTTTTTCTGGGGTTATTACCACATGGCTGTTTTTAGTCACTTAGGAGTGATTTACTAGGCCTCACAGCTCAGGAGTAGAGTGGGAGGGGCCTAATTTCGCGCCTCAGATGCGCACTTAGAATTGCAGATAAGTTCATGCTGTTTCACATGGAGGGTCCTGCTGATGTTTGAGGGCCTAAAATAAGCTATATTCCCCCAAATCTGATCCCTAAGGGAAGGTAGGGCCACAGCAAGGCTGTGGCAAGGTGCTGTAGTGATTTAACCAGGTGTTGGCTTTAGGCTGCTCCGGTTTGGGCATTAAGGGGTTAATCGTTTTGAAACTTGGGGTGCAATCTTATTAAGGCTTTAGCTACATACTGTGAAAATTTCAGAAAAATTGCTGCATTTTTCACCGTTTTGTAAAATTGTGTGCTCTTTTTATCGCTTAAAGGCACAGTAACGTTTTTTTCAAATTGTGTTTTTTATTTGATTAAAGTGATTCCAAGCCTGTTTGTTTACTCTACTAGTCTGTTAAACATGTCTGACACTAAGGAAAATCCTTGTTCAATGTGTTTAGAAGCCATGGTGGAACCCCCTCTCAGAATGTGTCCCACTTGTACTGATATTTCTATACACTTTAAAGATCATATTGTTGCACTTAAGAATGTGTCCCAAGATGATTCTCAGACTGAAGGTGACGAGGGTAGCCCGTCTGCCTCTCCCCAAGTGTCACAACCAGTTACGCCCACGCAAGCGACGCCTAGTACCTCTAGTGCGTCTAACCCTTTTACATTACAAGACTTAGCGGCAGTCATGGATAATTCTCTTACAGCCTTCTTATCTAAACTGCCTGTGTTACCTGCAAAGCGTGATAGCTCCGTTTTAAGAACAGATTATGAGCATTCTGACGCTTTGGTAGCCGTATCAGATATACCCTCACAACGCTCTGAAGTGGGAGCGAGGGATTTGATGTCTGAGGGAGAAGTCTCTGATTCAGGAAGGGTGCCTCCCCAGACAGATTCAGATACATTGGCTTTTAAATTTAAACTAGAACACCTCTGTGTTTTACTTAGGGAGGTATTAGCTACTCTGGATGACTGTGACCCTTTGGTGATCCCAGAGAAATTGTGTAAAATGGACAAGTACCTAGAGGTCCCTGTTTACACAGATGCGTTTCCGGTCCCTAAGAGGATTGCGGATATCGTTACTAGGGAGTGGGATAGGCCAGGTGTCCCTTTTGTCCGCCCTCCCGTTTTTAAGAAAATGTTCCCCATATCTGACCCCATGTGGGACTCGTGGCAGACGGTCCCTAAGGTGGAGGGGGCTGTTTCTACACTAGCTAAACGCGCAACCATACCAATTGAAGACAGTTGTGCTTTTAAAGACCCTATGGATAAGAAGTTAGAGGGTTTACTTAAGAAAATTTTTGTTCAACAAGGTTTTCTTCTCCAACCTATTGCCTGCATTATTCCTGTAACTACTGCAGCTGCTTCTGGTTTGAGGCGCTGGAAGACTCGCTCCAGACGGAGACCTCATATGAGGAAATTATGGATAGATTTAAAGCTAATTCTTTTATCACTGACGCCGCTTTCCAAATAGCTAAGTTAGCGGCGAAAAATTCAGGTTTCACCATTTTGGCGTTCAGGGCGCTATGGCTAAAGTCCTGGTCGGCCGATGTGTCGTCTAAATCCAAGCTTTTGAACATTCCTTTCAAAGGGAAGTCCCTATTCGGGCCTGAATTGAAAGAGATTATTTCAGATATCACCGGGGGAAAAGGCCATGCTCTCCCTCAGGACAAAGCCTTTAAAACAAAGAACAAAGCTAATTTTCGTTCCTTTCGCAATTTCAGGAACGGCCCTGCTTCATCCTCTCCGGCTGCAAAGCAAGAGGGTAACGCTTCACAGCCCAAGGCAAACTGGAAACCTTACCAGGGCTGGAATAAGGGTAAACAAGCCAAAAAGCCTGCAGCTGCCACCAAGACAGCATGAAGGGGTAGCCCCCGATCCGGGATCGGATCTAGTAGGGGGCAGACTCTCTCTTCGCTCAGGCCTGGGCAAGAGATGTACACGATCCTTGGGCATTAGAGATTGTAGCCCAGGGATACTTTCTAGAATTCAAGGACTCTCCTCCAAGGGGAAGGTTCCACATTTCTCGTCTGTCTACAGATCAGACAAAGAAAGAGGCATTTTTACGCTGTGTAGAAGATCTACATACAATGGGAGTGATCCACCCAGTTCAAATTGCAGAACAAGTACTGGGGTTTTACTCAAACCTGTTTGTGGTTCCCAAAAAAGAAGGAACTTTCAGACCAATCCTGGATCTCAAAATTCTAAACAAATTCCTCAGAGTCCCATCATTCAAGATGGAGACCATTCGGACAATCTTACCAATGATCCAGGAGGGTCAATATATGACTAACGTGGATCTAAAGGATGCGTATCTGCACATTCCTATCCACAAAGATCATCACCAGTTTCTCAGGTTTGCCTTTCTGGACAAGCATTTTCAGTTTGTGGCTCTTCCTTTTGGGTTGGCCACTGCTCCCAGAATTTTCACAAAGGTGCTAGGGTCCCTCCTGGCGGTTCTAAGACCGCGGAGCATAGCAGTGACGCCTTACCTAGACGACATCTTAATTCAGGCGTCAACTTTCCAAAGAACCAAGTCTCACACGGAGATTGTATTGGCCTTTCTGAGGTCTCATGAGTGGAAGGTGAACATCAAAAAGAGTTCTCTCTCTCCCCTCACAAGAGTTCCATTCCTAGGAACCCTGATAGACTCGGTAGAAATGAAAATATTTCTGACGGAGGTCAGAAAGCTAAAACTCCTAACTACTTGCCGAGCTCTTTATTCCATTCCTCGGCCATCTGTGGCTCAGTGCATGGAGACAATTGGACTAATGATTGCGGCAATGGACATAGTCCCTTTTGCTCGGATACACCTCAGACCACTTCAACTATGCATGCTCAAACAGTGGAATGGGGATTATGCAGATTTGTCTCCTCAAATTCAGTTGGACCAGGAGACCAGAGATTCTCTTCTCTGGTGGTTGTCTCAGGATCACCTGTCTCAAGGAATATGTTTCCGCAGGCCAGAGTGGATCATCGTAACGACCGACGCCAGTCTGTTAGGCTGGGGTGCAGTCTGGGACTCCCTGAAAGCTCAGGGCTTATGGTCTCGGGAAGAAACTCTTCTCCTGATAAACATTCTGGAACTTAGGGCGATATTCAACGCTCTTCAGGCATGGCCTCAACTAGCGGCGGCCAAATTCATCAGATTTCAGTCGGACAACATCACGACTGTAGCTTACGTCAATCATCAGGGGGGAACAAAGAGTTCCCTAGCGATGACGGAAGTAACCAAAATAATCAGGTGGGCGGAGGATCTGTCCTGCCATCTCTCAGCAATTCACATCCCAGGAGTAGACAACTGGGAGGCGGATTTTCTAAGTCGTCGGACTTTTCACCCAGGGGAGTTGGAACTCCACCCGGAGGTATTTGCCCAGCTGACTCAGCTATGGGGCATCCCAGAGTTGGATCTGATGGCGTCCCGTCAGAACACCAAACTTCCTCTCTACGGGTCCAGGTCCCGGGATCCCAAGGCGGTATTGATAGATGCTCTAGCAGCGCCTTGGTCCTTCAATCTGGTTTATGTTTTTCCACCGTTTCCTCTCCTCCCGCGCCTGGTTGCCAGAATCAAGCAGGAGAACGCTTTGGTGATTCTGAAAGCGCCTGCGTGGCCACGCAGGACTTGGTATGCAGACCTAGTGGACATGTCATCTGTCCCACCATGGTCACTGCCAATGAGGCAGGATCTTCTAATACAGGGTCCGTTCAAGCATCCAAATTTAGTTTCTCTACGTCTGACTGCTTGGAGATTGAACGCTTAATTCTATCAAAGCGTGGGTTCTCTGAGTCAGTTATAGATACTCTGATTAAGGCTAGAAAGCCTGTCACCAGGAAAATCTACCATAAGATATGGCGGAAATATCTTTGTTGGTGTGAATACAATGGAGTAAGATTAGGATTCCCAGGATATTGTCCTTTATCCAAGAAGGACTGGAGAAAGGATTGTCAGCTAGTTCCTTAAAAGGACAAATATCTGCTTTGTCTATCCTGTTACACAAGCGTCTGGCAGAGGTACCAGACGTTCAAGCGTTTGCTCAGGCTTTAGTCAGAATCAAGCCTGTCTATAAACCTGTGGCTCCACCATGGAGTTTGAATATAGTTCTTTCTGTTCTTCTAGGGGTTCCGTTTGGACCTTTACATTCCATAGACATTAAGTTGTTATCTTGGAAAGTTTTGTTTTTGATAGCTATCTCTTCTGCTCGAAGAGTTTCAGAATTGTCTGCCTTACAGTGTGATTCACCTTACCTGGTGTTCCACGCAGATAAGGTAGTTTTGCGTACCAAGCCTGGTTTTCTTCCTAAAGTGGTTTCTAACAAGAATATTAACCAGGAAATAGTTGTTCCTTCTCTGTGTCCTAATCCATCTTCGAAGAAGGAAAGTCTATTACACAATCTTGATGTAGTTCGTGCTTTAAAGTTCTATTTACAAGCAACTAAGGATTTCAGACAAACATCTTCCTTGTTTGTTATCTATTCTGGTAAGAGGAGAGGTCAGAAAGCGACTGCTACCTCTCCTTTTGGCTGAAAAGCATCATCCGTTTGGCCTATGAGACTGCTGGCCAGCAGCCTCCTGAAAGAATTACTGTTCATTCTACTAGAGCAGTGGCTTCCACATGGGCTTTCAAAAATGAGGCTTCTGTTGAACAGATTTGTAAGGTAGCGACTTGGTCTTCACTGCATACTTTTGCCAAATTTTACAAATTCAATACTTTTGCTTCTTCTGAGGCTATTTTTGGGAGAAAGGTTTTGCAAGCAGTGGTGCCTTCCGTTTAAGGTACCTGTCTTGTTCCCTCCCTTCATCCGTGTCCTAAAGCTTTGGTATTGGTATCCCACAAGTAAAGGATGAATCTGTGGACTGGATACACCTTGCAAGAGAAAACAGAATTTATGCTTACCTGATAAATTACTTTCTCTTGCGGTGTATCCAGTCCACGGCCCACCCTGGCATTTATGTCAGGTAAACATTTTTTTGTTTAAACTACAGTCACCACTGCACCCTATGGTTTCTCCTTTTTCTTCCTAACCTTTGGTTGAATGACTGGGGAGTGGAGCTAGAAGGGGAGCTATATGGACAGCTTTGCTGTGTGCTCTCTTTGCTACTTCCTATAGGGAATGAGAATATCCCACAAGTAAAGGATGAATCCGTGGACTGGATACACTGCAGGAGAAAGTAATTTATCAGGTAAGCATAAATTCTGTTTTTTGTTAAGTAACCATCATTGGTGAGATTGGAAACGCCCACCGGAAGCTTGTCTCAGATTGGCCCTTTGAAACTGAACATGGATTGGTTCATCTGGGAAGTATCTTTTAATATTCAAGTCTTTTGGCTTTAATACCGGATTTTGGCCAACGGGGGGGGGGGGGGGCAACATGACAAACAAACAGATTCATTTAACCATTTCTAGACAGTAAAAAAAAATATTTCTTTCAAATATGTATTCAAAATGCCATATTTTATTTAGGTCACAATATTTCTTCTGATTATTTTAATATGAAACATCCGTATTCTTTTTAATATCATATTACAATAAAGTATTTTATACTGCTAACTAGTCCAAAATTAATAGCATTTAAAATCCTGATATATATATATATATATATATATATATATATATATATATATATATATATATATATATACACACATATACACACACACACACACACACACACAAATACAGCATGTTTTATATTCAGTACTGCACTGGTATCCCAACATGAATATAATATATTCCTTATATCTAATAAATTCTGAATGCATGAATCTTGTCTATGGTCCATATTCATAGGACATCTTGTTATTATATGTCTGAAAAATATAAAGATACAGAGGTTATTATTCCATACAGATTAATATTTTATATATGTATATCTCTCTTTGAGAGGATAAAATACACAGGATATCATTTAAAATATCAATTAGATATGTACTTCTTAGATGCCTGGAATGAAAGAGATAATTGTTAGAATGCTCATTTTAAAATCCTAAAACATTCTATGCTTCCAAAATATATATATATACATACACACATTCATTTCTATGCAGTGTTCAAAATTATACAAAAATCCAGCAGATTACACATTGTTATACAATTATTTAAATTATGTAGACTGTAATGTCATATGTGTCTCTGCTTGGTTTTATCCTCCCCCAGACATATGTCTGAGTTCAAACATAATAGGGGTTAAGTGTATACATTCCAGGATGTGTGCTGGTTTTGTTTCACCACCAGGCCCCTCTGCTTGCTACCCCCTACAGGGCTGTGAGCTTCAAAAGCTATGTTAATCAGGAAAAAGTGTCTCCTATCTGATGTCATATACTGAGCATATAGCTAATATTATCTTTTGAGACAATTTGTCCTTCTTTGAAGTGACTCAATGGTCCTATCCTATCTCAACAGTTTAAGCTTTTGTTATTTTCTTAGAAATTACTGTTTAAATAGACCAAATGTCTCCTCTAAGATTACTTTGAAAACATTTCTTTGTTCTGCAAGTAATTTATTTGATGAGTGAGAGAGGGGGCTGGTTTACATACATTGTCCCTTTTGGGTCCCATAAGCAAAATTAATTATTTGATGTACACATACATTTTATCATTTATAAATATACATGTGTATATTATTTGATGATATTCTTATACCCTGACACACCTCAGCTGAATAGTTGAGCTGTAGAGTGTCAGAGGGGTTTCGTTAGTCTTGAATCTCAGTATAATTGAGATATTTTGTGCCTTAAAGGGACAGAAATCGATATTGTTTGAAAAATTAATAAAAAATACCATTTTATATTTTTTATATTTTTTTTGAATCTCAAGTGTTATTGTTGCAAGATGGACCAAGAGGCTTTGCTTAAAGGGACACTAAACCGATTTTTTTTCTTTCATGATTTAGATAGAGCATGCAATTTTAAGCATCTTTCTAATTTACTCCTATTATCCATTTTTCTTCATTTTCTCGCTATCTTTATTTAAAAAGCAGGAATGTGATGCATAGGAGCCGGCCCATTTTTGGTTGAGAACCTGGGTTATGCTTGCTTATTGGTGGGTAAATGTAAGCCTCCAATAAGCAAGCACTATCCATGGTGCGGAACCTAAAATGGGCTGGCTGCTAAGATTAAAATTCCTGCTTTTAAAATAAAGATAGCAAGAGAACAAAGAAATATTGATAATAGGAGTACATCAGATTAAGTTGATTTAAATTTCATGCTCTAATTGAATCAAGATTTGGGTTCAGTGTCCCTTTAATGTTGCATGCAAGCTCTGTTTTAACTCCCCTCTTCCTTTCTGTTCATCTTGTATTGAAAGAACTTTTAGATTTATATATTAGGATATATCTTTTCAAAACAGTTAGGTGTATGTTTTTATAGAAGCAAAATAACTTCTTATTGGTGCAGACCCATAGAAATGACAAATATATTCAAATAGAATCTCCAATCTTGAGAGATTCATTAAAGACAGGGAATACTGCACTCTTTTAAATGTTACAAAAACACCTATTTATTCATATAGTTCTTTAAGACCAAAGAACAGAGAAAAAACAAGAATACTACAGGTGTAGCAATAGTTAATACCCATTCATACAGCAGAAGCAGTCATACGCAATTATCTCTTGGTTGCATATATTCCTAGTTTGCAATTCAGCATACATCTTATTCATAAATCTTGTGTGCACACACAGAAACTAAGCAAAATAAGTCCATGTTTGAGACAAAAAGTAACCAGCGCTGGTGTTTTGTTAGTAACTAAGCATGCTTATTTCAGAGTGTCCAGATTAGCAAGGGTAAAAAAGCAGTCCCCTTTTTATGTATATATAAATTTATTTTCCATCAGTTCTTGATATTGGAAAAGAAAATTCACTGTCACAAACTTTCAGCTCAAGCAGTGTCTCAATATGTACTGAACCTTCAACTGAGCCAAGTTTGCTGAATGTAAATCTCCCTGTCACAGTAATGCTTGTTATGTTTCTGTCTTCCTGGTAACCTGTACATCCGGCTAATAACTAACAGCTGTCCGCCTGACATCAGTACATATTGAGACACTGCTTGAGCCGCAGTGACAAGAGATTCTCTTCCGTGGTGGTTGTGTCGGGAACACCTCTCCCAGGGAGCTTGCTTCTGCAGGCGTTCCTGGGTGATAATGACCACGGATGCCAGCCTGTTGGGCTGGGTAGCAGTCTGGGACTCGTTGAAGGCTCAGGGTCTATGGACTTGGGAAGAGTCAGATCTTCCATAAACATCCTAGAGCTGAGAGCGATCTTCAATTCTCTGCTGGCCTGGCCTCAGTTAGCTTTAGCCTGGTTTATCAGGTTCCAGTCGGACAACATAACATTGGTGGCTTACATCAACCACCAGGCAGGAACTCAGAGTTCCTTGGCCATGTCAGAGGTGGCTCGAATTATTCAGTGGGTCGGAGACCCACAACTGCTGTCTATTTGCTATCCACATTCCTGGAGTGGACAATTGGGAAGCGGATTTTCTGAGCAGACAGACTTTTCATCCCGGGGTGGGAACTCCATCTGGAGGTGTTTTCCAGCTTGACCCTCAAATGGGGGCGGCAGGAGCTGGATCTCATGGCATCTCAGCAGAATGCCAAACTCCCGAGGTACAGTTCGAGGTCAAGGGATCCACAGGCCGTTCTGATAGATGCTGTGTCGGTCCCTTGGAATTTTAGTCTAGCATACCTGTTTCCTCCATTCGCTCTTCTTCCACGAGTCATTGCTCAGATCAAGCAGGAGAGGGCGTTGGTGATTCTCTTAGCACCGGCGTGGCCTCGCGGGATCTGGTATGCAGACCTAGTGGAAATGTCATATTTTCCACCTTGGAGACTACCTCTGAGGAAGGACCTTCTACTTTAGGGTCCTTTCCTTCATCCTATTCTCATTTCTCTGAAGCTGACTGCTTGGAGATTGAACGCCTAATTTTAGCTAAGCGTGGGTTTTCTGAGTCGGTCATTGAGACTTTGATCTAGGCTCGCAACCCTGTGACAAGAAAGATTAACCATAAGATTCGGCGTAAATATCTGTGTTGGTGTGAATCTAGAGCTTTCTCTTGGAGTAGAGTCAGGATTCCTAGGATTTTGTCCTTTCTCCAGGAAGGTCTGGTGAAGGGTTTGTCAGCAAGTACTATGAAGGGTCAGATCTCTGTGTTGTCTATTTTGTTGCATAGGCGTCTGGCGGACGTGCAGTCTTTTTGTCAGGCCTTGGTCAGAATCAGGCCTGTGTTTAAACCTGTTACTCCTCCATTGAGTCTTAACCTTTGTTCTTAAAGTTTTACAGCAGGCTCCGTTTGAGCCTATGCATTCCTTAGATATTAAGAGGTCCTCCTTACACACTTTTACAAAGTTTTACAAATTAACGTTTTTGCTTCTGTGGAAGCTGCTTTTGGGGGAAAGGTTTCACAGGCTGTGGTGCCCTCAGATTAGGGTCCGCCTTTTTACCCTCCCGATTTTATTCAGTGTCCTCTAAAGCTTGGGTATATGTTTCCCAAAAAAAAAACGAATGAAGCCGTGAACTCTCCTCCCCTTTAGATAGAAAACATAAATTATGCTTACCTGATAATTTTATTTCCATTGTGGGGAGGAGTGTCCATGGCACCCACCCGTAACTCCGGTGGGCGTACCTAAATTTAATTTATCTTCTGGCACCATTTATACTCTGATATTTCTCCTACTGTTCCTTGTTCCCTCTGCAGAATGACTGGAGGATGAGGGGAGTGGGGGAGGTAGTTAAGCATTTGGCTGGGGTGTCTTTGCCTCCTCCTGGTGGCCAGGTTCTGAATTCCCAAAAGTAATGAATGAAGCCGTGGACTCACCTCCAGATGATGGAAATAAAATTATCAGGTAAGCATAATTAGTTTTTTCTGAAGCGGTCATTGAAACTATGCTTCAGGCTCGCAAACAGGTTACTCGAAAGATATACCATAAGATATGGCGTAAATATCTTTATTGGTGTGAATCTAAAGGGTTCTCCTGGAGCCGGGTGAGGATTCCCCGGATTTTGTCTTTTCTTCAGGATGGCCTGGAGAAGGGTTTGTCGTCTGTACTCTAAAGGGTCAGATTTCTGCATTGTCTATCCTTTTACATAAACGTCTGGCGGATTTACCAGATGTTCAAGTTTTGTTCAGGCCCTGGTTAGAATCTTGGCCTGTGTTTAAACCTGTTGCCCCTCCATGGAGCCTTCCTAGTTCTTAATGTTTTGCGGCAGGCTCCGTTTGAGCCGACGCATGCTGTTGATATAAAGTTGTTATCTTAAAAGGTTTGTTTCTCCTTGCTATTTCTTCTGCTTGCAGAGTCTCTGAACTTTCAGCTCTACAGTGTGATTCACCATATATTATTTTTCATGCAGATATAGCGGTACTTTGTACTTTATTAAGGTTTCTCCCTATGGTGGTGTTGGATCGAAACATTAATCAGGAAATTGTTGTTCCTTCTTTTTTCTCATAATTCTCATAAGGAACGTCTTTTGCATAACTTGGATGTTTTTCGGGCTCTAAAATGTTACTTACAAGCTACTAAAGATTTTCGGCAATCTTCTGCTCTATTTGTTGTTTTCTCTGGAAAGCGTAAGGGTCAGAAGGCCACTTCTACTACTCTGTCTCTTTGGTTAAGAAGTTTGATTTGGTTGGCTTTTGAGACTACTGGACAGCAGCCTCCTGAGAGAATTAGGCTCATTCCACTAGGGATGTCTCCTCTTCTTAGGTATTCAAAAATGAAGCTTCTGTGGAACAGATTTGCAAGGTGGCTACTTTGTCCTCTCTGCATACTTTTTCCAAATTCTACAAATTTGATACTTTTGCCTCGGCTGAGGCTTCCTTTGGGGGAAAGGTTCTTCAAGCGGCGGTGCCTTCAGTTTAAGTCGGCTAGTCTTGTTCTCCCTCCCTATTCATACTGTGTCCTCTATCTTGGCTATTTGTTCCCACTAGTAATTGAAATAAAGTCGTCGACTCTACATGCCATAGGAAAGAAAACTAAATTTATGCTTACCTGATAAATGTCTTTCTTTCCAGTCATGGAGAATCCACAATCCCGCCCTTATTGAATTTTAAGACAGCAGTTTTTTGTGTAAACCTCAGGAACCTCTGTAACCTTGTGTTATCTTCTTTTTCCATTTCCCTTTGGCCGAATGACTGGGGGTTATGAGTAAGGGAAGTGACACTTAACATCTTTGCTATGGTGCTCTTTGCCTCCTCCTGCTGACCAGGAGGTGAATATCTCACTAATAGTTGTATTGAAGTTGTAGACTCTCCATGCCCGGAAAGAAAGAAATTTATCAGGTAAGTATGTATATATATATATAATACCAAAATGGGCCAAGATCAATGCTGTGGGTTGTCTACTAATTTTTTTTTTTTATATAGTTTTGATAGGTAAATAAAATAAAAACAAGGCTCTATTTCTTTCATGTAATTGGCAAGAGTCCATGAGCTAGTGACATATGGGATATACAATCCTACCAGGAGGGGCAAAGTTTCCCAAACCTCAAAATACCTATAAATACACCCATCACCACACCCACAATTCAGTTTTACAAACTTTGCCTCCTATGGAGGTGGTGAAGTAAGTTTGTGCTTGATTTTCTTCTGTGATATGTGCTTCTCAGCATTTTGAAGCCCGTTTCCTCTCAGAGTACAGTAAATGTCAGAGGGAGTATCGCCTATTGATTCTATGGTTTTCCTCACAGGAAATCTTTTCAAAGGCTCTCTGTTATCGGTCGTAGAGTTTCATCTCCTACCTCCCTTTTCAGATCGACTTTATACTCTCATATTCCATTACCTCTACTGTTACTGTTTCAGTACTGGTTTGGCTATCTGCTGTATGTGGATGGGTGTCTTTTGGTAAGTATGTTTTCATTACTTAAGACACTCTCAGCTATGGTTTGGCACTTTTTTGAATTAATATAAAGTTTTAAATATATGTATTGTACTTATATCAGTTTCAAAATTGGGAAACATATATAGGAAGTTATTTTTTCTTACCTGGGGTATAGTATGTCTTCAAATTGACTGCTTTTTCATTAATTTTTGCAGGCAAAATTAGGTTTGCGAGGTCGCAAAATGCTGCTGTTTATTACGTAATTCTTGGCACGATAAATCTTTTCGCGTCAAGGTACGTTCGGTGACGCAAATTCTTATTTTTTGGCGTCTTAGTTGACACAGGGTTTCCTTGCAAGTTTGCGTCTGCCATGACGCGATTAGCGTCATTTCCGAATGTTGTTAGTGCCAAAAGAATTTCATTTTGCGTTGTGCGTCATACTTGGCGCCAAATAATTTGATTGTTTAAACCCCACTTCCTATATGCTTCTTGCCTTTTTCTATGTTCAGAGGGCTATGCTGTTTGCATTTTTTTCCCATTTCTGAAACCGCCATATAAGGAAATTGATAATTTTGCTTTATATGTTGTTTTTTCTCTTACATTTGCAAGATGTCTCAATCTGATCCTGTCTCAGATACCACTGTTGGATCCCTGCTGCCTGATAACAGTTCTACCAAAGCTAAGTGCATCTATTGTAAGTTAGCGGAGATTATATCTCCAGCTGTATTATGTATTAGTTGTCATGATAAGCTTTTACATGCAGAGAATGTATCCATCAGTACTAGTACAATGCCTGTTGTTCCTTCAACATCTAATGTAAATGATATCCCTGTGAATATAAAAGATTTTATTGCTGATGTGATTCAGAAGGCTTTGTCTGTTATTCCACATTCTAATAAACATAAAAGTTCTTTTAAAACTTCTCATAAAGTTGATGAAATTTCAAATGACCGACAATATACTGAATTATCCTCCTCTGATGAGGATCTATCTGATTCAGAAGATCCTACCTCAGATATTGAGACTGACAAATCTACTTATCTCTTTAAGATGGAGTTCCTTGTTAAAAGAGGTGCTGATTACTTTGGATATTGAGGAAACTAGTCCTCTTGATATTAAAACTAGTAAACGTTTAAATTCTGTTTATAAACCTCCTGTGGTTACTCCAGAGGTTTTTCCAGTTCCTGATGCTATTTCTGATATGATTTCAAAGAAATGGAATAGGCCTGGTACTTATTGTATTCCTTCTGCTAGGTTTAAAAAGTTGTATCCTTTGCCAGCAATTAGATTGGAGTTTTGGGGAAAAAATCCCCAAAGTTGATGGGGCTATTTCTACTCTTGCCAGACGTACTACTATCCCTATGGAAGATAGTACTTTCTTTAAGGACCCTTTAGATAGGAAACTTGAATCTTATCTAAGGAAAGCGTATTTATATTATGGCTATCTTCTCAGAACTGCCATTTCTATTGCTGATGTTGCGGCTGCATCAAATTTTGGTTGGAAAGTTTAGCACAACAGGAAATGGATCATGATTTGTCTAGCATTGTTCGCTTGCTTCAACATGCTAATCATTTTATCTGTGATGTTATTTTTGATATCATCAAAATTGATGTTAAATATATGTCTTTAGCTATTTTAGCTAGAAGAGCTTTGTGACTCAAATATTGGAATGCTGACATGTTATCTAAGTCTAGATTACTATCTCTTTCTTTCCAAGGTAACAATTTATTTGGTTCTCAGTTGGATTCAATTATTTCAACTGTTACTGGGGGAAAAGGGAGTTTTTTTTTACCTCAGGATAAAAGATCTAAGGATAAATCTAAAGCTTATAATCGTTTTCATTCTTTTCGACAGAATAAGGAACAGAAAGCCAATCCTTCCCCCAAAGAATCTGGTTCCAGTTAGAAACCCTCTTCAAGTTGGAATAAGAAACCAAAGCCAGCCCCCAAGTCTGCATGAAGGTGCGGCCCTCATTCCAGCTCAGCTGGTGGGGGGCAGATTAAACATTTTTCCAAAACATTTGGGCAGATTCTGTCCAAAATCAATGGATTCAGAGCATTGTCTCTCAAGGGTATCGAATAGGATTCAGAATAAGACCTCCTGTGAGAAGATTTTTTCTCTCATGCGTTCCAGCAAATCCAGTAAAGGCTCAGGCCATTCTGAAGTGTGTTTCAGATCTAGAGCTTTCAGGGGTAATTATACCAGTTTGTTTCAGGAACAGGGTCTGGAGTTTTATTCCTGTAAATCCAGTAAAAGCTCAGGTTTTTCTGAAGTGTGTTTCAGACCTGGAGTCTTCAGGGGTAATCATGCCAGTTCCTCTTCAGGAACAAGGTCTGGGGTTTTATTCAAACCTATTCATTGTCCCAAAGAAAGAAAATTAATTCAGACCAGTTCTGCATCTGAAAATTGTGAGTGCCAACTTTCAAAATGGTGACTATAAGGACTATTCTGCCTTTTGTTCAGCAAGGTCATTATATGTTCACGATAGACTTACAGGATGCATATCTTCATATTCCGATTCATCCAGACCACTATCGGTTTCTGAGATTCTCTTTTCTAGACAAGCATTATCAATTTGTCGCTCTTTCATTTGGCCTAGCGACAGCTCCAATAATTTTTTTCAAAAGTTCTCGGTGCCCAACTCTCTGTATTCAGAGAACAGTGTATTGCAATGTTTCCTTATCTTGGTACTAGCTTTACATTTTGCCGAATCTCACACAAATCAACTAGAGTTGTTTCTTCAAAGACATGGTTGGAGGATCAATTTACCAAAAAGTTCCTTGATTCCTCAGACAAGGGTCACCTTTTTAGGTTTCCAGATAGATTCAGTGTCCATGACTCTGTCTCTTAACAGAAAAGAGACAAATGAAATTGATTTCAGCTTGTCAGAACCTTCAGTCTCAATCATTCCCTTCATTGGCTATGGTCATGAAGTTTTTAGGTCTCATGACTGCAGCATCGGACGATATCCCCTTTGCTCGTTTTCATATGAGACCTCTCCAGCTTTGTATGCTGAATCAATGGTGCAGGGATTATACAAAGATATCACAAATAATATCCTTAAATCTCAATGTTCAACTTTCTCTGACTTGGTGGTTAGATCACCACCATATAATTCAAGGGGCCTCTTTTGTTTGTTCAACCTGGACTGTAATCACCACATATGCAAGTCTTTCAGGTTGGGTAGTTGTCTGGAGATCTCTGACGGCACAAGGGGTTTGGAAATCTCAAGAGGCGAGTTTACCAATCAATATTTTAGAACACTGTGCTATTTTCAAGGCTCTTCAGGTTTGGCCTCTGTTGAAGAGAGAACCATTCATTTGTTTTCAGACGGACAATATCACAACTGTGGCATATGTCAATCATCAGGGTGGGACTCACAGTCCCCTAGCTATGAAAGAAGTATCTTGGATACTTGCTTGGGCGAAATCCAGCTCTTGTCTATTTTCTGCGATACATATCCCATGTGTAGACAATTGGGAAGCGTATTATCTTAGCCGCCAGACTTTACATCCAAGGGAGTGGTCGCTCCATACAGATGTTTTTTCAGTTGTGGGGTCTTCCAGAAATAGATCTGATGGCTTCCCATCTAAACAAGAAACTTCCCAGGTACCTGTCCAGGTCCAGGGATCCTCAGGCGGAGTCAGTGGATGCGTTAGCAGTTCCTTGGTTTTACCAACCTGCTTATATCTTCCCGCCTCTAGTTCTTCTCCCAAGAGTGATCTCCAAGATCATTATGGAACATTTGTTTGTGTTTCTGGTAACACCAGCATGGCCTCACAGGTTCTGGTATGCGGACCTTGTCCGGATGTCCAGTTGTCAACCTTGGCCACTTCCTTTAAGACCAGACCTTCTGTCTCAAGGACTGTTTTTCCATCACAATCTCAAATCATTAAATAGGAAGGTATGGAAATTGAACGCTTAGTGCTTAGTCATAGAGGTTTCTCTGACTCAGTGATTGATACTATGTTACAGGCTCGTAAATCTGTTTCTAGGAAGATTTATTATAGAGTTTGGAAGACTTATATTTCATGGTGTTCTTTTCATAAATTCTCCTGGCATTCTTTTAGAATTCCTAGAATTTTACAGTTTCTTCAGGATGGTTTGGATAAAGGTTTGTCTGCAAGTTCCTTGAAAGGACAAATCCCTGCTCTTTCTGTTTTATTTCACAGAAAGATTGCTAAGCTTCCTGATATTCTCTGTTTTGTTCAGGCTTTGGTCCGTATCAAGCCTGTCATTGAATCAATATCTCCTCCTTGGAGAATTTAGTTTTGAAAGCTTTAGAGGCTCCTCCTTTTGAGCCTATGCATTCTTTGGCTATTAAACTACTTTCTTGGAAAGTGTTGTTCCTTTTGGCTATTTCTTCTGCTAGAAGAGTTTATGAATTATCTGCTCTTTCTTGTGAGTCACCTTTTCTGATTTTTCATCCATATAAGGCAGTTTTGCGGAGTTCATTTAAATTTTTACCTAAATTTGTGAATTCTAACAACATTAATAGGGGAATTTTTTGTGTCCTAATCCTAAGAATTCTTTGGAGAGATCCTTACATTCTTTGGATGTTGTAAGAGCTTTGAAATATTATGTTGAAGCTACTAAAGATTTCAGGAAAACTTCTAGTCTATTTGTTGTCTTTTCTGGTTCTAGGAAAGGTCAGAAAGCTTCTGGCTTTTACTTGGCATCTTGGTTAAAGCTTTTGATTCATAAGGCTTATTTGGAGTCGGGTCAGGCCCCGCATCAGAGAATCACAGCTCATTCTATTAGATCAGTCTCCACTTCGTGGGCTTTTAAGAATAAAGCTTCAGTTGATCAGATTTGCAAAGCAGCGACTTGGTCTTCTTTACATACATTCACTAAATTCTACTGTTTTGATGTATTTGCCTCTTCAGTAGCAGTTTTTGGTAGAAACGTTCTACAGGCAGCTGTTTCAGTTTGATTCCTTTGCTTATGTTTTAAGTTTCTTTTCAATTATGAGAAAAACTTTTTCTTGTGGATTTAATTGTTTCAGCAGAAAATGGCTGTTTTTATTTTTATCCCTCCCTCTCTAGTGACTCTTGCGTGGAGTTCCACATCTTGGGTATTGATATCCCATACGTCACTAGCTCATGGACTCTTGCCAATTACATAAAATTAAACATAATTTATGTAAGAACTTGCCTGATAAATTAATTTCTTTCATATTGGCAAGAGTCCATGAGACCCACCCTTTTTACGGTTATGTTTTTTTGTATAAAGCACAATTATATTTCCAATTCCTTTTTTGATACTTTTTACTCCTTTTTTCTATCACCCCACTACTTGACTATTCGTTAAACTGAATTGTGGGTGTGGTGAGGGGTGTATTTATAGGCATTTTGAGGTTTGGGAAGCTTTGCCCCTCCTGGTAGGATTGTATATCCCATACGTCACTAGCTCATGGACTCTTGCCAATATGAAAGAAATGAATTTATCAGGTAAGTTCTTACATAAATTATGTTTTCTGTTTAAATGGAGTGATGGCAAAAATGCTCTGGTCTTTTGCGGACGTTTTAGTCTTAAAAGCCCTGTCCTTAAAGGGATACTGAACTCAATTTTTTTTATTTCATGATTCGATAGAGCATGACATTTTAATCAACTTTCTAATTTACTCCTATTATCAATTTTTCTTTGTTCTCTTGCTATCTTTATTTAAAAAGCAGGAATGTAAATCTTAGCAGCCAGCCCATATTAGGTTCAGCACCATGGATAACCCTTGCTTATTGGAGGCTTACATTTACCCACCAATAAGCAAGCATAACCCAGGTTCTCAACCAAAAACGGGTTGGCTCCTATACAACACATTCCTGCTTTTTAAATAAAGATAGCAAGAGAACGAAGAAAAATTGATACTAGGAGTAAATTAGAAAGTTGCTTAAAATTGCATGCTCTATCTGAATCATTAAAGAAAAATATTGGCTTTAGTGTCCCTTTTAAGGGGTTAAAAGGACGGCAAACTCAAAACAAAACTTAAAGTGTATGTAAAGTCACGCTTTATGTATTTTCTTAATGTCTTCATCTCTAAAAATAAAGGTTAGTTTCATTCATCAATTTTTTATATTATCGCTCTATTCGGGTAACGAAGCATTTATAAACTGATTTCTCTTACACTAATCCTCCGCCCGCCATCTTGTCCCTCTTTTTGCATTAGATTGACAGACAGCTGTGCAAATTAGACATCGTACCCCGTGGCGTCCTGCCCCTTTTTCATTTACGTCACGCTATTAAACCGATGCAACTGCGCATGCGTCTCATAACTACTCGTCATCCACATTCCGTGCTCATTCATGTTTAGCGCATGTGCTATAGTCCTTACTCTTTGATTTACATAGTAGGCGTCAGAATTTGGATAGTAAGTATCGATGCGATCGCTCTCATCATATTTGTTCTATTCTCATTTGTAAATTTTATATTGTTTACCACTATTCAATGCCAACTTTTGCTTGCTGCCGATATTGTAACAAATAGTAAGATACAATAAGCAAAGGAATGACACGCAGGCGCAATCGATTGGAGTAACGGAACAAGCCACGCAAGCGCAGATTGAAATCCAAGTTGAAACGCATGCGCAGATTGATTTGCCCGCGGGAGCGCGCTACAGTAATACGTAATCGAGCGTGAGGGAATTGTCTATAACGAAAGGACCTTTCAAGCCGGAAATAATGGATGGGAGGAGTTGAACCTGAAATCGGAGATAAGTTATATATGAAAATAAAAGATATCATGTTTTAGAAAAAAAAAAATATTGCGGTTTATAGTGCAAGCGTATTGGCAATCCAAATATTTGATTAGAAAGATGAAAATTGACAATCACTTTAATGATTCGGATAGACTATGCAATTTTCACTAATGTTTTAATTAACTTCTGTTGTTATAAATTTGCTTTATCTTAGTATTCTTTGCCAAAAGTAAACTGTAGGTAAGTTTACAGGAGCTCAGGAGTGTGCACATGTATCTACCACTCTAGTCAGTAGCATTTGCAACATTGTATAACATCACTACAAACAGTGTTGCAACCACTATTACCACAGAATGCTAAAGAAACATGAATGCTTCTGAGCTCATATGAATCTACCTAATAGAGCTTGCATATTATTAAAGGGACACTGAACCCAATTTTTTTCTTTCATGATTCAGAAAGAGCATGCAATTTTAAGCAACTTTCTAATTTACTATTATCAATTTTTCTTCGCTCTCTTGCTATCTTTATTTGAAAAAGAAGGCATCTACGCTTCTTTTTAAATTAGCTTAGAACTCATGACAGCACTTTTTTATTGGTGGATGAATTTATCCACCAATCAGCAAGAACAACCCAGGTTGTTCACCAAAAATGGGGCGGCATCTAAACTTACATTCTTGCATTTCAAATAAAGATACCAAGAGAATGAAGAAAATTTGATAATAAGAGTAAATTAGAAAGTTGCTTAAAATTTCATGCTCTATCTGAATCACAAAAGAAACATTTTTGGGTTCAGTGTCCCTTTAACTTTGAGTGCTATGCACTTTCTCACCTGGGTGCTAATATTTTCTCTGTTTTTTTTTATTTATTTTTATTATTATTTTTTTTACAGACCCCCAAGACTTACACTGTTGGAAAGGTTATGCGATTACCTTTCCAACAGTGGGTCTTGGGGGTCTGTAGCTGCTTAGATGCCTGAAATACAGGCTTCTAAGCAGCATGCCCCCTCCTCCTATACTTAACATTGTTAGGTATAAATAAAGTTGTACGGTGACGTCATCACTCTACAGGCACGATCACCGGGGAAGGAGCAGTTCGGAGTCCCCAGATCTCCCTCAAAGTGGGAGAGTGCTCATGACGGCTCTGAGCCGTCATTAGCACCAGAGTGAGAAACTCTGTGATGGCTCAGAGCCTTCATTAGCACTCAAAGGGTTAAACAGCAAGAAGTCTGATTTTTGTTTTTGCCCTCATTTATGAGGTCAAAGCTTCTTATGTTTGGGGGACAGGAATCTTACAATTATTTAGCCCAAAAAAACAAGTTTCTTTAAAGGACTAATAAATACAGTAGAATTGCATAATCGGCAAATCCTATTATATAAAAGGCCAAGTGTAGTTCTCCGAAGCTGTCATGCGCAGTAGAGACAGCATGAGGATAAACGCACCTGGCCTTACTGACAATCCATGCTGTTTGCAGCGAAAGTGGGCGTGGCAGACTGGAGCGTGGGCGTGTCCGGGCATGGTCCGGGGCGTGGCCAGTGCGACAGAGAGGGGAGAGAAATAGAAAGAGAGGGGGAGAGACAAAAAGAGAGGGGACAGTGCAGAAGAGAGGGGGGGGATAGCAAAAGAGAGGGGAGAGAGCAAAAGAGAGGGGGAGAGAGAGCAAAAGAGAGGGGGAGAGAGCAAAAGAGAGGGGAAGAGAGAGCAAGAGAGAGAAGGGGAGAGAGAGCAAGAGAGAGAAGGGGAGAGAGAGCAAGATAGAGAGGGGTAGAGAGAACAAAAGAGAAAGGGGGAGAGAGAGCAATAGAGAGGGGGAGAGAGAACAATAGAGAGGGGGAGAGAGACAGCTTAAGAGGGGGGTGAGATTGGGGATAGAGAGAGAGCAAAAGAGAGGGTAGAGAGAGAGCAAAAGAGAGGGTAGAGAGAGAGCAAAAGAGAGGGTTGAGAGAGATAGCAAAAGAGAGGGATGGAGAGAGAGCAAAAGAGAAGGATGGAGAGAGAGCAAAAGAGAGGGATGGAGAGAGCGAGCAAAAAAAAGGAGAGAGAGCAAAAGAGAGGTGGGAGAGAGAGTGCAAAAGAGATGGGGGAGAGAGAGAGAGCGCAAAAGAGATGGGGGAGAGAGAGAGCGCAAAAGAGAGGGAGAGAGAGAGCTCAAAAGAGAGGGGGAGAGAGCGCAAAAGAGAGGGGGGAAGAGAGCGCGCAAAAGAGAAGGGGGAGAGAGAGCTCAAAAGAGAGGGGGAGAGAGTGCAAAAGAGAGGGGGGAAGAGAGCGCGCAAAAGAGAAGGGGGAGAGAGAGCGCAAAAGAGAAGGGGAGAGCGCAAAAGAGAGGGAAAGAGTGCAAAAGAGAGGGGGAGAGAGAGCACAAAAGAGAGAGTGAGAGAGAAAGAGGGGGAGAGTGCAAAAGAGAGGGGGAGAGAGAGGGAGCAAAAGAGAGGGGGAGAGAGAGAGCGCAAAAGAGGGGGGGAGACAGAGCGCAAAATAGAGAGAACTCAAAAAAGAGGAGGGGAGAGAGGGAGCAAAAGAGAGGGGGACGAGAGAGAGCGCAAAAGAGAGGGAGAGAGTGCAAAAGAGAGGGGGGGAGAGAGAGCAAAAGAGAGGTGGAGCGATAGAGAGAAAAAGAGAGGTGGATAGAGAGAGAGCGCAAAAGAGGGGGAGAGAGCGCAAAAGAGAGGGGGAGAGAGCACAAAAGAGAGCTGGAGAGAGAGAGCAAGGGGTGGGACCGCTTTACTGCAAAAAATGGCCCGTGTGAACGGGCTTTAGGACTAGTCTATAATAAAAAGACAACGCAATAGGAATTACTCTGAATTTCCAATTTGAAAATTACTTTCTATTTCCCTGCCTCATATCATGTCACAGCCATCAACTAATCACACACTCATATATGTATAGACTGTGAACTCTTACACATGCTCAGTAAGAGCTGGGGCTTCATAAAGCGTGAATATAAAGAGACTGCACAATTTGATAAAGAATGAAAATTTGGAGTTTGTTTTTAAATTGCATTCTATCTGAATCACGAATGATTGTCTCTTATTCTCTAGATAGTTAAAGAATATACAGGCAAAAGCAAGAGGGGGAGGAGTATCTGTAGGAACCTTCCTCCTCAGAATTTAGGGTAGTGTTTCTAGCTATTTCAGTAGTGAAAGGACATGTTTCTAATAGCACTGACAAGATTCTTCTGAAAAAGGGTATTTATTGGTAAGCATACATTTGTTTGCATTGTTTGATAATTGCATAATACTTTTCAATTTGATTAAGTTAAAATTATATTGGTAATAGTCTATTGTTAACTATTCGAAGTCTTTATACTGCCCTTATGCCCCCCTCTGTTGGATATGTTTTCCTCGAATCTTCTGATTGCCAGATTGATTCTGATATGTTTATTTTCTTCTTAAACGGGGAGAGTCCACATCTGCATTCATTACTTTTGGGAAATACAGAACCTGGTTACCAGGAGGAGACAAAGACACCCCAGCCAAAGGCTTAAATACCTCCCCCACTTCCCTCATCCCCCAGTCATTCTTTGCCTTTCGTCACAGGAGGTTGGCAGAGAAGTGTCAGAAGTTTACGGAGTAGTCTCTTATGGAGGGTAGTACTCTTTGAAATTGGACTGGAGTTTTAAGTAGTCCTGTCAGCCTCTCAGTGAGAGCATGGATGACAGAGTCCGGAGATGCAGGGAGAGTCTTTCTTTGAAACCATCCAGACTCATATTAACAGCTCCATAAGCAATCAGCGTTGACGAGTTTTGCTGCCTGCTTTCTTCACTCAAGTCCATGTCAGAAGCGATGCTACTATCTGTCAAACTTGAAGGACTGTGTTACTGTTCCACGGCATAGATTCCGGAAAGATCATTTAATTTTACTTTCATTGTGGATGTAATGTATATGATAGAAGACAGGGTCTCAGTGGGACTCCTTTATCTTTATGGAATCAAGGGTTAATTCCTCCTGAGGAGGGTTATTGAGCAGTGAGGGACATTAATCATGTTATGTGATTCTGTCTGCTTATGTGTAGAAATGTTGGGGCTCATGGCTATTACGGAACACACAATTTTTTAGAGCTACGCAGTTCTTGTGGACTGGCACATTTTTCTTTGGCCTACATGTCGCACCTCATGACCGTGGTCACGTTTTCATTCTCCGTTTCTATATTGTGACCGAGTGGCAGTGGAGAGGAACTATTTCTCATTGGAGGTGGTGAGTGCCCCAGCCATTGGGGGGGGGGGGGGGTGCCAGTTATTTTTAGTCAAATTTGTCTGGTCAAGTTATGGAGGATTCGGATTTTTCAGAGAATTTTCCTGACTCAGATTCTGTCTCCTGGTTAGATTGTATGGAGGCCTGGGTAATCCAGCCCAATCATTTATGTTCCATATGCCGTAATAAAGTGTTCTTTTCTCCCTCTGGGGAGAGATTGGAGACCACTGAGCAGTTCGCCTCTAAAGACTCTGTGTCCCGTGAGGCGCGTTCCCTGGAATTTTCTGTTCCTATGCAAACAGTTGTCTAGAATTCCGTTACCCCTTCTGCGGAAGGAGGTTTCTTTACACCAGAGGTTGCTACTCGGTTGCGCATGACCATTTTAGTGGCGCTGGCGCATTTACAGCTTCTTGTGGGCTGCCAGCCGAGAGCTTATCCGTGTCCTTTTTTTCAGACGGGTTCTTCCTCTTGGGGAGAGGTTCCCTCTGAGCTTCAGGAGGACAGCCGGCTGGATCGGGGTTTTCAGATGCCCTGCCAGAGATGAGTTATGCCTTTCGAGTCAGTCTGACGTGCCTGCGTGTATTGCTGCGGCAGGTACTGGAGTCTTGAGAGGATTTTAGTCTTTATTTGCCTCCTGATCCTCAGTCTTCTGATTCTGATGGTGAACAGTGCTAGACGAGGGGAGGAATTGAATCCTACTCCTGATTGTCTTTTGTTTGTGTATCTGATCCCAGTTCTGAGCTCTTGAGGAATGAGGTCTCTGACAGGCTTGCTCTGTTAGTGTTTCTATTCTTTTGGTGCTTCGCTTGCGGGTGCTGCCTTCTTTATTTTGATCCGGTTAGGATATGTTTCTTTTATTTCCAGAGCTCGAGACTGTTATAATCTTCCTTTTGGAAATTCTTTTCTTCTCTGGAGTTTGGATACTAGCGATTTTATGGTCGTCAAAGTTGTTGCTTCCGGTGGAAGTCACACAAAAAAAAAAAAAAATGTTAAGACACTGTTTAAGCCTTAGAGCTTATTTGTCTGTCGTATGTCTGTCTGTTTAGTCTAGCCCTGCTAAAGGTTGGAACTTTCATTTAAGCTCGTGAACAGTTTATTGTACCCTGGTCTGCAGGCTGATCCTGGTTGGGTACTAGTCACTCTGTTCTTTTGAGGTTTATATCAGACATGTTGTATCCTTGTCAACAGCCTGGTCCTGTTTGGGTACTAAGTTTACTTACTTCTTGTTAAGAGGTTATTTTCTTGTTTTTACAAGTTATAGGAGGTCCTTCTCTCCTAGATGTCAGGCTGGTCCTAGTTTATTTCATCTTGATGGGCCGTCTGATGTTATTTCGTACTCTACACTAAGTTTTTTTGTCCCTGCATAGCTTGCATGGCTAGCTGGGTTTACGAATCCTGCTGTTGCTGAGGTCCTTTGGACAGGAGCTGGAGTCCTCTCTTCTGAGGGGGATCAGATGACTGCTTGGAGATCTTCAGTACCTGGTGATGGGCTGATTGTTCCCCTCTAGTGCTACTCTTTTGTGGATCAAATTATCCTATTATATCGCCAGTGCTTTTCTCCTCTTTTTCAGATTTGATGCCCCTTTTCGCTTCCCCTTGTCTTTTGGGGTAGGACTTCTGGTTCTCTTATTGAGAAAACCCGTTTTTTCCTTGTAGTATCCTCCTTTTGATCTTTATAATTGAGGATCGGGGGATTGTTATGCAGTCTCTCTTGTTTATTAGGCATTTGTCAATTCCTTGTGCTATTGTTTTTCAATCAGGGATTCATTTCCAAGGTTGGAGTTCTGTTCTCTTTTGTCTTCTGACTTTGTAGGTATTATCCTAGAAGCCCTTTGGGGCTGAGTGACCAGTCCCTGGGATACAACTTGAGAGATCAGAGTTCAAGACCCCATGGGGGTTTGGCAGTGATTGCATCAATTCTGGTGCAATTTTCATTCCTGAAGGAGTATCTTGTGGTTGTTTTGCAAGGTTTTGGCGCTTTATCCGGCTCATAATTTTGGGTGTCAGGATTTTTAACCTAGCTCATGTTTTTGACTTGGCATTTGGTTGTTCTGTTCCCAGATTTTAATAGTCTTGGATATGTCCGGTAGCAGGTTTGGTTTCCCAGTCCTGGGGACCTTTCGTTATCCCACAGGGCGAATTCATTTCTCTCATCTGGAGAGATGGAAGTTTTTCCTGGAAATTTATTTCTCTTGTTAAGTGTATCCAGTCCACGGATCATCCATTACTTGTGGGATATTCTCCTTCCCAACAGGAAGTTGCAAGAGGATCACCCACAGCTGAGCTGCTATATAGCTCCTCCCCTCACTGCCATATCCAGTCATTCTCTTGCAACTCTCAACAAAGATGGAGGTAGTAAGAGGAGAGTGGTGTATTATAGTTAGTTTTTTAACTTCAATCAAACGTTTGTTATTTTTAAATGGTACCGGAGTGTACTGTTTCATCTCAGGCAGCATTAGAAGAAGAATCTGCCTGTGATTTCTATTATCTTAGCAGAAGTAACTAAGATCCACTGCCGTTCTCACATATTCTGAGGAGTGAGGTAACTTCAGAGGGGGAATGGCGTGCAGGTTTTCCTGCTATAAGGTATGTGCAGTTAACATATTTCTAGGGATGGAATTTGCTAGAAAAATGCTGCTGATACCGAATTAATGTAAGTTAAGCCTAAATGCAGTGATAGCGACTGGTATCAGGCTTATTAACAGAGATACATACTCTTATAAAAATGTAATATAAAACGTTTGCTGGCATGTTAATCGTTTTTATATATATTTGGTGACAAAAACTTATTGGGGCCTAGTTCTTTTCCACATGGCTGGCTTGATTTTTGCCTAGAAACAGTTTCCTGAGGCTTTCCACTGTTGTAATATGAGTGGGAGGGGCTTATTTTAGCGCTTTTCTGCGCAGCTAGAATTACAGACAGAGACACTCAGCTTCCTTCTACATGATACAGGACACCTCTGAAGGGCTCAAAAAGCTTCAAAAGTCGTGTTTGAGGAGGGTAACAACCACAGTAGATCTGTGGCAGTTGTTGTGACTGTGTTTAAAAACGTTTTTGTCATTTATTATTCCGTTTTTGGTATTAAGGGGTTAATCATCCCTTTGCAAGTGGGTGCAATGCTCTGCTAACTTGTTACATACACTGTAAAAATTTCGTTAGTGTAACTGCCTTTTTTCACTGTTATTTCAAATTTTGTCAAAATTTGTTTCTCTTAAAGGCACAGTAACGTTTTTTATATTGCTTGTTAACTTGATTTAAAGTGTTTTCCAAGCTTGCTAGTCTCATTGCTAGTCTGTACAAACATGTCTGACACAGAGGACACTACTTGTTCATTATGTTTAAAAGCCATGGTGGAGCCCCATAGGAGAATGTGTACTAAATGTATTGATTTCACCTTAAACAGTAAAGATCAGTCTTTATCTATAAAAGAATTGTCACCAGAGGGGTCTGTCGAGGGGGAAGTTATGCCGACTAGCTCTCCCCACGTGTCGGACCCTTCGCCTCCCGCTCAAGGGACGCACGCTAATATGGCGCCAAGTACATCTGGGACGCCCATAGCGATTACTTTGCAGGACATGGCTGCAATCATGAATAATACCCTTTCAGAGGTATTATCCAGATTGCCTGAATTAAGAGGCAAGCGCGATAGCTCTGGAGTTAGACGAGATACAGAGCGCTTAGATGCTGCAAGAGCCATGTCCGATACTGCGTCACAATATGCAGAACCTGAGGACGGAGAGCTTCAGTCTGTGGGTGACGTCTCTGAATCGGGGAGACCTGATTCAGAGATTTCTAATTTTAAATTTAAAGGGACATGCCACCCACATTTTTTCTTTTATGATTTAGAAAGAGAATGCAATTTTAAACATCTTTCTAATTTACTTCTATTATCTAATTTGTTTTATTATCTTGATATTCTTTGATGAAAAGCATATCTAGATATGCTCACTAGCTGCTGATTGGTTGCTGCACATAGAAGCCTCGTGTGATTGGCTCACCATGTGCATTGCTTTTTCTTCAACTATGGATATTTAAAAAATGAAGCAAAATAAATAATGGAAGTAAATTGTAACGTTGTTTAAATTTCTATTCTCTATCTGAAACATGAAAGAAAGATTTTGGGTTTAGTGGCCCTTTAAGCTTGAGAACCTCCGTGTATTACTTGGGGAGGTATTAGCTGCTCTGAATGACTGTGACACAATTGCAGTGCCAGAGAAATTGTGTAGGCTGGATAAATACTATGCAGTGCCGGTGAGTACTGATGTTTTTCCAATACCTAAAAGGCTTACAGAAATTATTAGTAAGGAGTGGGATAGACCCGGTGTGCCCTTTTCCCCACCTCCTATATTTAGAAAAATGTTTCCAATAGATGCCACTACACGGGACTTATGGCAGACAGTCCCTAAGGTGGAGGGAGCAGTTTCTATTTTAGCAAAGCGGACCACTATCCCGGTTGAGGACAGTTGTGCTTTTTCAGATCCAATGGATACAAAATTAGAGGGTTTCACAGACTCTAGAACTCAAAATATTAATGAAATATAACTTCAATAATTAGATCCGCAGAGCCTTTCTTACAAGGTTTTATTTTACAGCCCCTTGCATGCATTGCGCCTGTCACTGCTGCGGCGGCGTTCTGGTTTGAGGCCCTGGAAGAGTCCATCCATACAGCTCCATTGACTGAAATTATTGACAAGCTTAGAACACTTAAGCTAGCTAACTCATTTGTTTCTGATGCCATTGTTCATTTGACTAAACTAACGGCTAAGAATTCCGGATTCGCCATCCAGGCTCGTAGGGCGCTATGGCTCAAATCCTGGTCAGCTGATGTGACTTCAAAGTCTAAATTACTCAACATTCCTTTCAAGGGGCAGACCTTATTCGGGCCTGGTTTGAAAGAAATTATTGCTGACATTACTGGAGGTAAGGGTCATACCCTTCCTCAGGACAGGGCCAAATCAAGGGCCAACCAGTCTAATTTCCGTGCCTTTCGAAATTTCAAGGCAGCTGCAGCATCAACTTCCTCTGCTTCAAAACAAGAGGGAACTTTTGCTCAATCCAAGCAGGCCTGGAAACCTAACCAGTCCTGGAACAAGGGCAAGCAGGCCAGAAAGCCTGCTGCTGCCTCTAAGACAGCATGAAGGAGCGGCCCCCTATCCGACAACGGATCTAGTAGGGGGCAGACTCTCTCTCTACGCCCAGGCGTGGGCAAGGGATGTTCAGGATCCCTGGGCGTTGGAGATCATATCTCAGGGATATCTTCTGGACTTCAAAGCTTCTCCTCCACAAGGGAGATTTCACCTTTCAAGATTATCTGCAAAGCAGATAAAGAAAGAGGCATTGCTAAGTTGCGTACAAGACCTCCTTGTAATGGGAGTGATCTATCCAGTTCCGCGGACGGAACAAGGACAAGTGTTTTATTCAAATCTGTTTGTGGTTCCTAAAAAAGAGGGAACCTTCAGACCAATTTTGGATCTAAAGATCCTAAACAAATTCCTCAGAGTTCCGTCATTCAAGATGGAAACTATTCGAACCATTTTACCCATGATCCAAGAGGGTCAGTACATGACCACAGTGGACTTAAAGGATGCCTAACTTCACATTCCTATTCACAAGAATCATCATTGGTTCCTGAGGTTTGCCTTTCTAGACAGGCATTACCAATTTGTAGCAGCTCTTCCATTCGGGTTGGCTACAGCCCCAAGAATTTTTACAAAGTTTCTGGGCTCACTTCTGGCGGTCCTAAGACCGTGAAGCATAGCGGTGGCTCCTTACCTAGACGACATCCTGATACAGGCGTCAAGCTTTAAAATTGCCAAATCTCATACGGGGATAGTTCTGGCATTCTTGAGGCCGCATGGGTGGAAAGTGAACGAAGAAAAGAGTTCTCTATCTCCTCTCACAATGGTTTCCTTCCTAGGGACTCTAATAGATTCTATAGAAATGAAAATTTACCTGACGGAGTCCAGGTTATCAAAACTTCTAAATGCTTGCCGTGTTCACTCCATTCCGCGCCCCACGGTGGCTCAGTGCATGGAAGTAATCAGCTTAATGGTAGCGGCGATGGACATAGTGCCATTTGCGCGCCTGCATCTCAGACCGCTGCAATTATGCATGCTCAGTCAGTGGAATGGGGATTACACAGATTTGTCCCCTCTACTAAATCTGGATCAGGAAACCAAAGATTCTCTTCTCTGGTGGTTATCTCGGGTCCATCTGTCCAAGGGTATGACCTTTCGCAGACCATATTGGACAATTGTAACAACAGATGCCAACCTTCTAGGTTGGGGTGCAGTCTGGAACTCCCTGAAGGCTCAGGGTTCATGGACTCAGGAGGAGAAACTCCTCCCAATAAATATTCTGGAGTTAAGAGCAATATTCAATGCTCTTCTAGCTTGGCCTCAGTTAGCAACACTGAGGTTCATCAGATTTCAGTCGGACAACATCACGACTGTGGCTTACATCAACCATCAAGGGGGAACCAGGAGTTCCCTAGCGATGTCAGAAGTCTCCAAGATAATTCGCTGGGCAGAGACTCACTCTTGCCACCTGTCAGCGATCCATATCCCAGGTGTAGAGAACTGGGAGGCGGATTTTCTAAGTCGTCAGACTTTTCATCCGGGGGAGTGGGAACTCCATCCGGAGGTGTTTGTTCAATTGGTTCTCCGTTGGGGCAAACCAGAATTGGATCTCATGGCGTCTCGCCAGAACGCCAAGCTTCCTTGTAACGGATCCAGGTCCAGGGACCCAGAAGCGGCACTGATAGATGCTCTAGCAGCGCCTTGGTTCTTCAACCTGGCTTATGTGTTTCCACCGTTTCCTCTGCTCCCTCGTCTGATTGCCAAAATCAAACAGGAGAGAGCATCGGTGATATTGATAGCGCCTGCGTGGCCACGCAGGACCTGGTATGCAGACCTAGTGGACATGTCATCCTTTCCACCATGGACTCTGCCTCTGAGACAAGAGCTTCTAATACAAGGTCCTTTCAATCATCCGAATCTACTTTCTCTGAAACTGACTGCATGGAGATTGAACGCTTGATCCTATCAAAGCGTGGCTTCTCCGAGTCAGTAATGGATACCTTAATACAGGCACAAAAGCCTGTCACCAGGAAAATTTACCACAAGATATGGCGTAAATATCTTCATTGGTGTGAATCCAAGAATTACTCATGGAGTAGGGTTAGGATTCCTAGGATATTGTCCTTCCTCCAAGAGGGTCTGGACAAAGGATTATCAGCTAGTTCTTTAAAGGGACAGATTTCCGCTCTGTCTTTTCTTTTACACAAGCGTCTGGCAGAAGTTCCAGACGTTCAGGCATTTTGTCAGGCTTTAGTTAGAATTAAGCCTGCGTTTAAACCTGTTGCTCCTCCATGGAGCTTAAACTTGGTTCTTAAAGTTCTTCAAGGGGTTCCCTTTGAACCCCTTCATTCTATTGATATCAAACTTCTATCATGGAAAGTTCTTTTTCTGATGGCTATTTCCTCGGCTCGAAGAGTCTCTGAGTTATCTGCCTTACATTGTGATTCTCCTTATCTGATCTTTCATTCAGATAAAGTAGTTCTGCGTACAAAACCTGGGTTTTTACCTAAGGTGGTTTCTAACAAGAATATCAATCAAGAGATCATTATGTCCTAATCCTTCTTCAAAGAAGGAACGTCTTTTACATAATCTAGACGTAGTCCGTGCCTTGAAGTTTTACTTACAGGCAACTAAAGATTTTCATCAAACATCTAACCTGTTTGTTGTTTACTCTGGACAGAGGAGAGGTCAAAAGGCTTCGGCAACCTCTCTTTCTTTTTGGCTTCGGAGTATAATCCGTTTAGCCTATGAGACTGCTGGACAGCAGCCTCCTGAAAGGATTACAGCTCATTCTACTAGAGTTGTGGCTTCCACCTGGGCCTTTAAAAATGAGGCCTCTGTTGAACAGATTTGCAAGGCTGCGACTTGGTCTTCGCTTCATACTTTTTCCAAATTTTCCAAATTTGATACTTTTGCTTCTGTTTTTGGGAGAAAGGTTCTACAGGCAGTGGTTCCTTCCGTTTAAGTTCCTGCCTTGTCCCTCCCATCATCCGTGTACTTTAGCTTTGGTATTGGTATCCCACAAGTAATGGATGATCCGTGGACTGGATACACTTAACAAGAGAAAACATAATTTATGCTTACCTGATAAATTTATTTCTCTTGTAGTGTATCCAGTCCACGGCCCGCCCTGTCCTTTTCAGGCAGGTCTAAATTTTAATTAAACTATAGTCACCACTGCACCCTATGGTTTCTCCTTTCTCGGCTTGTTTCGGTCGAATGACTGGATATGGCAGTGAGGGGAGGAGCTATATAGCAGCTCTGCTGTGGGTGATCCTCTTGCAACTTCCTGTTGGGAAGGAGAATATCCCACAAGTAATGGATGATCTGTGGACTGGATACACTTCAAGAGAAATAAATTTATCAGGTAAGCATAAATTATGTTTTTCTAGATTATACCTGGATTTCTTAGTTTTCCTTAAATTTTGAAGGATCCGGTCTACTGCGCCTACCCAGTTGGCTCCTCCTGAGGTAGTTTTTCCTTCTTCTGTCTCTAAGAGTTAAGTGGGTCGAGGTTTCTCTTGTTGCAGTGTACCCTCCCTTCGGGTTTCTGAGTGGTTACGAAGATAGGTTTTCTTGGTCCTGAGTTAGTCTCTGGGTGTCGGTGCCTTCTTATGGTTTCTTTTCCTTAAATGGATCCATGTAGGAGGTGGTCTGGAATTTTTCCCTTATTTTGCTCTCCTCTGTTGGTAGAGTATTTTATTCGGGACCTTGTCCTCTTGCAGCCTGGTAGTCTATTTTTTTCGAGTTATGCTAGGGGCTTCTCTCTCTCTGTTTTGTCCTCGAATCTTCAGGGATTGTTTTCTGGAGGTTCTTTCGGATCTGATTCTTCCCTTCTTTCAGTTAGGGAGAAGGTGGTGTGGGAGTCTGTTTGTTGTTTCCCTTATCATTGTTCATGGAGAGGTTTTTTTATTTGTGTGCTTCTAGTGAGCTGGATTTTTGTCTCCTCAGAGGTGTTTGTGCTCAGTCCTGCATTTAGAGTGATCACTAACTGGGATTGTTATGGTTCTGATTGATGGGCAGTTACCTTGTCCTCTTTCCATATTTTTGTTCTCCTGCTTCTGTTTAAGTAGTTTTCTTTTGGGAGTCAAGGTTGGGTCAGGCTGTGGTGCCATCAGAATGGGTCACCTTTTTGTTCCCATCTGTTTGCATTCAGTGTCCTCTATAAGCTTGGGTATTGATTTCCCAAATGTAATGAATGCATCTATGGACTCTCCCCGTTTAAGAAGAAAAACTTCAATTATACTTAATTAATGACGGGGAGAGTCCACAGCTCCCCACCCATGTTTTTTTTCATGGGGCTGCCTTAATTTTTTGTTTTTCTGGCACATTTTTTTCACCCTGATATTTCTCCCACTGTTCCTTGTTCCCTCGGCAGAATGACTGGGGGATGAGGGAAGTGCGGGAGGTATTTACGCCTTTGGCTGGGGTGTCTTTGCCTCCTCCTGGTGGCCAGGTTCTGTATTTCCCAAAAGTAATGAATGCAGCTGTGGACTGGTAAGCATAATTTAAGTTTTTTAATAAAGTAGCATGTCAAAATCACATCAAGCTAATACTGCTTGTGAGACCATTTTGTACCCCATTTATTTGCCACAATGAACTGTATTATAACCTTGCAGCTTCAGGTTATCTCAGGGTTTTTTTTTTCCTATATCTTATTTTGCAGTGTTTCTTTGTTACAGATCGCAGATCAGATGTTCTTCCACAGTGATTATCGACCTCTTATTCGTGATGGTAACAACTATGTTCTTGATGAACAAACACAGCAGGCACCACATCTCATGCCCCCTCCATTCTTGGTAGATGTTGATGGGAACCCTCACCCAGCTCGATATCAGAGGCTTGTTCCAGGGAGAGAGAACTGCAGAGATGAGCATCTTATTCCTCAGATGGGTGTGACATCCTCAGGTATAATTGTTTTTTTCCTTCTTAATATAAGGAGAGTCCACGGCTTCATTCCTTACTGTTGGGGAAATACTGAACCTGGCCACCAGGAGGAGGCAAAGACACCCCAGCCAAAGGCTTAAATACCCCTCCCACTTCCCCTATCCCTTAGTCATTATTTGCCTTTTGTTACAGGAGCTTAGCTGAGAAGTGTCAAAAGATTTCTGAGTTGTTTGTCAAGAAGGAATATAATATGACTTTCATTATGGAACTGGAGTTTTAAGTAGTCTTGTCAGCCTCTCAGTGAGATCATTGACGAAAGTTAGAGTCTGGAGATGCAAGGAGTGTTTTTCTGCGAATTTATCCAGACTGCCTGCTAACAGCTCCTTAAGCAACCAGTGTTGACGAGTTTCACTGTCTGCTTTTCTTCACTTAAGTTCATGTCAGGAGCGATACTACAAGATGTTGGTAAGATCGTTTACATTTTTACTTATGTTGATATTGCTGAAGACAAGGTCACAGTGTGACTCCTTTTATCTTTACAGAATCGTGGGTTAATATCTCCTGATGGAGGTTATTGAACAGTGGGGATTAATCAAATGTGTTCTTTGATTTATGCTGCTTTATGTGTGGGATTTATTTTGAGCTCATAGGCTGTTGCTATGCGGTAATGGAACATACAGGTGCTTTACTTTCACTTTGAACGCTGCACAGCTTGTAGCTTGGCCTGCTTTTTCTCATAGCAGGGACAGTCCTGCATTGCGCACCTCGTGACTGGGTGTGGTCACACTTTCATTTTCTCTTTCCTGACCAAGCTAGCTGTCGGAGAGGTCGCTTCTCCTCTGGTTACCTGGGTATAGGAGGTGGTGAGTGCCCCAGTCATTGGGGGTATAAAGGTGCCATTTTTGTGAGAAATAAAAAGTGCTTTGATTTATACTCCCTCTATTCCTAATAGTAATACCTGTCTATATTGTGAAGAGGCCTTGGTGTGCCCGGCTACTCAACTATGTTCCATATGCATCAACAAGGTTATTATGTCTAAGAAGGTCAACACCTTTAGTACGACTGAGCCATCCACCTCTGAGGATTTGCTGTCCCGTGAGATGTATACCCATCAATCATCTCCATTGTCACATGCTGCTTCCCATAGCACCCCTGATCCTCCGTCTAGGAGGAGCCTTTTACCATCAGACTTTACCGCGCAATTAAAGACGGTGGTGTTTGAGGCCCTTAGTGCTCTACCTCGCCCTGCTAAGCGCAAGCAAAAGGTTAAACATAGCTCTCCGGTCCAGGGGGCATTCAGTGATTTGCTTGATTTGTCTGCCTTTCAAGTATCCCAGGATGGATCACACTCTGAATTGTCAGAGGGTGAAATTTCTGGATCCGGAGTCTGCTACCTCTAGGCCTCCGGCTGCATTAGAGGTTCCAGAGGCCAAGTTGACTGGTGATCCTTTGATCACTAAATTAGACACAATGTACAAGGACAGGTAACCCCGGTAACTTTTCCTGTACCTGTAAAGATGGCAAATATTATTAAAAACAAATGGAATAGAATTGGATCTTCCTTTTCCCCTTTGTCTGCCTTTAAAAAATGATTCCCGGACTCTCAGTTGGAGCTGTGGGGTTCCGTCCCTAAGGTGGATGGTGCTATCGCCAGGTTAGCTAAGTGTACTACTATCCCTCTTGAGGTTAGCTCGTCTTTCAGAGAGCCGATGGATAAAAAGATGGAAGCTTTTCTCCGAAAAATGTTTCAGCATACAGGATATTTTTTTTCAACCGGCAGAGGCTGTTGCCTCGGTTGTGGGAGCTGCAGCCTAATGGTGCGTCTCCCTAACAGAATTGATCGAGATGGAGGGTCCCCTTGACGTTATACAAGACAGAATTAAGGCTTTCAGAATTGCTAATTCTTTTATCTGTGATGCAAACATGCAGATTATTCGCCTGAATGCTAAGATCGGTGGTTTCTCAGTGCAGACACGTCGGGTGCTCTGGCTGAAGTCCTGGTCTGTGGACATGACTTCTAATCTAGACTACTTTCCCTCCCTTTTAAGGGAAACATTTTATTTGTTCTAGGCCTGGACTCTATTATCTCCACGGTTACAGGGAGCAAGGCTGCCTTCCTACCGCAGGATAAAAGGAACAAATCTAAGGGACAAGGATCTAATTTTCGTTCTTTTCATTCTGAAAAGTCCCAACGTCAGCAGTCCTCCTCTAAGCCCGAGCAAACCAAAAGCTCTTGGAAGCCGGCTTAATCCTGGAATAAATCCAATAAATCCAAACAGAACAAGAAGCCTGCAGAGAACAAGTCAGCAATGAAGGGGCCCGGTCCAAAACTGGATCGTGTAGGGGTTAGACTGTCACTGTTTTCAGACGCTTGGTCCAGGGACATGCAGGATCTGTGGGTCCTGGAGGTCATAGCTCAGGGATACTAGATAGGTTTCAAATCTCATCCACCCAAGGGCAGATTTCTCCTCTCAGGCTGGTCTTTAAAACCAGAAAAGAAGGAAACCTTTCTGGGGTGCATGCGGGATCTGTCCTCCTTGAGGGTCATTGTCCCGGTTCCTATTGCAGAAAGAGGATACTACTCAAACCTGTTTGTGGTCCCAAAGAAAGAGGGAACGTTCCGCACAATTCTGGACCTAAAGTGCTTAAACAAATTTCTAAATGTCCCCTCATTCAAGATGGAGACAATAAGGTCAATTCTTCCTCTAGTTCAGGAAGGACAGTTCATGACCACTATAGAGCTGAAGGATGCCTACCTTCACGTTTTAATCCACAGGGACCACTTCCAGTTTATTGCACTTCCGTTTGGTCTTGCTACGGCCCCAATAATCTTTACAAAGGTTCTAGGAGCTCTCCTAGCTGTCACCAGAACCCAAGGTATAGCAGTTTCTTCTGTTATGTGTGATCAGTCCACGGGTCATCATTACTTCTGGGATATAACTCCTCCCCAACAGGAAATGCAAGAGGATTCACCCAGCAGAGCTGCATATAGCTCCTCCCCTCTACGTCACTCCCAGTCATTCTCTTGCACCCAGCAACTAGATAGGATGTGTGAGAGGACTATGGTGATTATACTTAGTTTTTATAACTTCAATCAAAAGTTTGTTATTTTACAATAGCACCGGAGCGTGTTATTGCCTCTCTGGCAGAGTTTGAAGAAGAATCTACCAGAGTTTTTACTATGATTTTAACCGGAGTAGTTAAGATCATATTGCTGTTTCTCGGCCATCTGAGGGAGGTAAAAGCTTCAGATCAGGGGACAGCGGGCAGATGAATCTGCATTGAGGTATGTAGCAGTTTTTATTTTCTGAATGGAATTGATGAGAAAATCCTGCCATACCGTTATAATGACATGTATGTATACTCTACACTTCAGTATTCTGGGGATGGTATTTCACCGGAATTACTCTGTTAAAAGTACATTAAACCTTTTAATAGGTATTTATTATGTTAAACGTTTTTGCTGGAATGTAGAATCGTTTGCATTTTCTGAGGTACTGAGTGAATAAATATTTGGGCATTATTTTTCCACTTGGCAGTTGCTTGTTTTAATTGTAGAAAAACAGAGCAGAGAGAGAAGGGCGCCTCCTAGTGTAGCCAATTTTTTATAAAATAAATAATGCAAGTGCAAACATACTCACAGTATGGAAAGGCAGAGGTAGTGCCTAGGTGAACGATCTGGGAACTTCACAGTGTCCCAGCAGACTGCGCACTGAACTGAGGGCTGCTCCTCCCAAACGCAGAAGATGTATCTGTAGTCTGTAAATTTTGAGAGAAAACAAGAGGGCGACCCCTAGTGCAGATCAATTGTGGACGAGTGGTGAATATCTGCTTATGCTTACGAATGGATACTCACAGAGGGTATTGCACCCTGTAGTGCAAATGTAGCGTACTAGGAATATTATAGTGTCCTAGTGCACATAACCGCTCAAGCAGTACTGCTGTAGTTGGAGATGAATTTCGAGTGTGAAAGGATAGACGTCAGGATGATAAACAAGAGAACTCCAGTATCGTTGTATAAAAATATTTTATAAAAAAAGGATAAAAGAATATATACACAGATCTACAATGACATCTGTTGTATAATGCTACGCGTTTCTAAGCGCTCACCGCGCCTTTTCCTCAGGCAAATGATACTGAATACACTGGAGTCTCTTACATATATACCTGTGCAGGCTTAATGTGGTCAGCTGTAACTCATTGTAACAGGTGCTGCATAAATTAACTCCCTTGATATTCTAACCGGATGTTACAAAAGTTACAAAAAATACAATCCAATATGCATAAAAGGAAATATCTAGTACAATGTAATATGCTAATCATTCTCGACATATAAGAACTTGAATAAAGTATATCCTAAAACTTAGACTCTCTGAGTTATCTTGAATGTGTAAAAACACGTTTGTAAATAATTGTAAATATTTGTCAAATTACATGTACATGTATATAAAACTATTTTTGCAAATTACGCTATATAAATAGCTATCCTTTCTGATGATATTTAGAAATGGGCCAAGATGTAAATCAAATAATAAACTACCATAAAGTATGATAATGAATTTCTTAACATAAAGGGGTGTGTATCACTGAACTAATGAAAGTGCTGTATTAAATATCCAATGTGATTGCTTCGTCTGACAGGGGTGTGTATCGCATAACAAATGAGAGTGCTATATTCAATGCTTCCCTGATCGTGTAATGTGTTGCTCCATATGATTGGAGCTCGGGTGTGTGTCCAATGACGTCAGGGTTACGTTAGGATACGCGTATTGACTCCCATAGATACGGAATCTGTTACCATAAGTTGCTATGTGTGTAAAAAACGTGTTCGTGCGGATTATACAAAAGTGAAATATTCTACAAGAGTTATTTGCTGATAGCTCAACGTGAGAAAAAAATGTGTAGTGAGCTAAGTGATACAACTACTAACTACAGACATAACTAAATGTGTATATAAAATAAGTATATAAAATAAACATACCATATGTTGACATGTGTGCATGAGTTAATGAACTCACAGTGATGGATGCGAGTGTATTGCATAGTTATATCTACTGTTAGACTCGTACATTGTCATAAGATAATATATCTACATAAGACCTATGTGGACACTATAATGTGTAATATGTGAAATTCGTGTATTATATGTGTGGGATAGTGCTACATATAAAATCTAGAAAATAAATGATGTTAGAAAATATATTAACAACTGTAAAAGTTGTTAAGGTGATATGTGTTAGATGTAATGTGATGATATATGGAGTGCAGTGCATATATCATATGGAAATATAATTCAGAAAATACATGTGATGTGCAACAATGTTATATATATATATATATATAAAAGATGTGTTAAAAAGCAGCAGAGTCTATTACTTCATTAAGGCCCTCTGGATATAGAGTTTTAAATTGATAAATCCAAAAGGTTTCCCTCTGGCGCAATTTGGTCATTCTATTTTGGGAACTTGTGGCAGGAATAATTTCCAATGGGGTAATGTTCATGACACAATTATTTTTGCCATGAATGGAAAAATGGTGCCTAGAGGTACTATATTTATCAGATCCCTTAAGGATACATCTTAAATGTTCTGACCATCTTTGTCTAATTTTCCTACAGGTGCGACCTATATATTGTAGGCCACACAAGCATGTTATACAATAAACTACATAGTTGGAATTGCATGTTATTCTTTGAGTAATGGCAAAAGATTCTCCAGTACTATTAGATATAATATTTTTAAGGCCATTGGTGATGTACTTGCACATATGGCATCTATTTTTATTGCATCTATAGGTTCCTATGTTTGACATTATAGAACTGTGAGAACTATTATTAGGACTTTTAAGCTTACGTTTGCACATGACCACCTTACTAGGTGCCAGTTTTTCTTTGATTGTGGGGGCTCTTTTAAATGTACATCTGGGTTTATCTTGTAATATTGTTTTAAAAATAGGGTCCCGTTTGAGTAATGGCCAGTGTTTAAACAGAATTTTTTTGATCTCTTTGTGGTTATTGTTATATCTAGTAATGAATGAAGATTCAAAATTTGGATCTTCTTTTATGGGTTTGTTTGGAATTTTTGGTTTTAACAGTTCCCCTCTATTCAGAGAGCGTGCTTTTTGAAAACCTAATTCTATTAATTCTTCTGGATAGTGTTTCTCCTTAAATTTATTTTTGAGAAGTATGCTTTGTGTATCGTAAGTGGTTATGTCTGTGCAGTTACGCCGAATCCTCCTAAACTGGCTATATGGGATATTTGTTTTCCAACTAGTGTGGTGGTTGCTATAGTAATCCAAAAAATTGTTACTGTCTACCTGTTTGAAAAAAGTACATGACTGAATACAATTATCCTCTCCCCACATAAGGGTCACATCCAGAAAGTCAATTTTATCTATTTGGATGTTCCAAGTAAATTGAATTCCCATGGTATTATCATTGAGATAATTTTGAAATGAGGCAAGTGATTGGGATGTTCCCCTCCAAACAAATAATAAATCGTCTATATACCGGCCATAGAAGACCAGATTTTGCTCCCATTTTGCATTATAGATGTACTTGGATTCGAATATGCCCATAAATAAATTTGCAAAACTGGGAGCAAATCTGGTCCCCATGGCCGTTCCCTTGGTCTGAAGAAAGAAGTTATCCAGAAACTTAAAATAATTATGAGTTAATATGAAATGTATGAGTTTGAGCAAATAATTCTTCTGAATATCAGACATATATGGATCATCACTAAGATAACTGTCTACAGAGTCTATGCCTATGTCGTGTTTGATGTTGGAATAAAGTGAGCTTACATCACAAGATACCCAAACTAGATGTTGTTCTTTTTTGATTTTGGATAATTTTTGCAGCAGATCGGTAGTGTCTTTTATATAGGACCTCAGCTGAATTACGTATCTTTGGAGGTAAAAATCAATGTATAATGAAAGGTTATCAGTGAGACTATTCATACCCGCAATGATTGGTCGACCGGGAGGATTATGGATTTGTTTATGAATTTTTGGTAAGTGGTAGTAATATGGAGTGTTGGGATTGGTAGGTGTGAGGAATTTTCTCTCTTTTTTTGTCAGGATCCCATGTTCATGGCCATAAGTAATTAGTTTTTTAAGTTCTTTGGTGAATGTATCTGTAGGGTCTATTAAGAGTTGTTTATAATAGTCTTTATCTAACAGGATCTTCTTAGCCTCACATATGTAATCTTCGTAATTTTGTATTACTAGACCGCCGCCTTTATCAGCTTGGCGGATTATGATCGTATTGTCATTTGAAAGGTTACGTAAAGCCCTTTGTTCATTGGGCCATATATTGTTATATTTTTTATTGTATAGGGGAAGTTTCTCAAAATCTTCTAATACCAAATTTTGGAAAATGTCTAGATAAGCTAGATTCTCTCCATGGGGATAAAAAGTTGAAGGTAGGGAAAGGTTCGTATGGATTACTCCTTCGAACAATTGTTCTGAGAGGTCTTCTGGGTCTATATAGAAGACTGGCATATTTCTTTCTGCTGTCATATTGTCTGTAAGGACTGGCAGGCCTATAGTTTTTTGGGTCTTAAGATGTTTATTAGCAAAATAGCGCTGCAAGGCTAGTTTTCTAGTGTATTTATTTAGGTCTACGAACAGTTCAAACATTTGATGTGAGTTAGAAGGGCAAAAACTAAGGCCTTTTCCTAAAATTCTAATTTCATCATTGGACAGTGGTCTATCTGATAAGTTAAATATGCCTTTACTTAGTTGTTGTAACTTCTTTTCCTTGGTGGCAACTCCCCTTCCCCTATGTCCCCGTTTGTGTGTGTTCTTTTGTTTCTTCCCGGTTGTTGATAAGGGGTATTTTGGCCTTCTCGTCTCCAAAGTGGTGCTAGTGGTATGCGTTCTTCTAAAAAAGCAGCCGAATTATGTGGGTTGGGTGAATCTTGAAAAGATGTAGTCTCTCTATTCTGATTAGATTGGTCAATCTGTATACCAGAAGGACCAGGCAATTGTTCTCTATTTGATTTATGGAAATGTTGGTTATTCTGATTGTGGAAATGTGAACTGGAAGATGATTTGGGAGTGTGTCTTTGTGATGAGTCTTTATAATTAGAATGTGAAGTATGTTGTTGTTGTGATTGATCTTTATAATTAGTATTTCTGTGTGATCTATATTGGTCTTGTTGATTAAATTGATGTCTATACTCTTGTTCTATAAAAGGGGAGAATCTATTCTGAGTAGGAATGTGGAATCTTTCATGATCTCTATTTTCTCCATATGTGTTGGATAGCTGGTGGGTAGAGTGAAATCTATTGTCTCCATATGTATTGGATGACTGGTGAGTGGAATAAGATCTATATCCTGATTGTTGCGATTTGTGTCTATTAAATTGGTTTATATGATGATTTTTATTTCTATTGTTATAGGTGACTTTAGTCCAAGTGGAATCTTTAGACTCATTATTATCATCAGTTCTGTTATATGTATAAACTGTACCTTTAAGATAATCACTCTCATCTCTTTCCTTTTTCTTATTTTTTCTCAAAATAATTTCATCTTGGTAATCGTCTGTGGATTTAATAGTTCTCTCATCGAGAGATTGATATTCAGAATGGTCTTTATATTGTTCTAATAACTTTTGTGTGTTTTCTATTTTTTCTGCTATATCATTAACTAATTTTTCCCTATGAGTGATTAGAATATCTATAAGGTTAAATGAACAGTTGTCTAAAGCTGCAAACCATTTTGCCAAAAGTGTTTCATCTTCCTTGAATGAACAATTTTTTAGGATTCTAAGCCCTCGTGGGATCTGTTTTTTGTCTCTATACTGCTTTAGTGAGTCTAGGTCCCACCAATGTCTATGTTCTATTTTGAGATATTCTTCTAATTGTGAAAAAAGTTGTTTGATAGAAAGTACAGCAGTGGGATCTGAACTTAAAGGATTGAAATTGGGCTGATGTACAGACCTCTTATTTGCCCTTTCTGTAATAGACAACATTATTCACTATATGTCAATAATATGTATGTGTGTTATAAACTAAACAAAATTTATATGTTCAAAAGATATACTAAAATCGCTAACACACTTTTCTAATAATAATGACCCACTTTTCTAATCATACAATAGTTATAACAAGAAAAATATATAAACAATGAATATGAATAAATAATAAAATACTCAAACCCAGTTCTAAATAAAAAAGTCCAGATGGTAATGTTCCGAAATTAGGATAAAAGTTCCAGATGTAATAAACTTAGTTGCTAGTTCCAGGAAACTTGATTGGAGGCAGCTCCTTCCAGATAATGATTTCAAGAGAAGTAAATCACTGTAGAAAAACAGAGCAGAGAGAGAAGGGCCTACAGATACATTCACCAAAGAACTTAAAAAACTAATTACTTATGGCCATGAACATGGGATCCTGACAAAAAAAGAGAGAAAATTCCTCACACCTACCAATCCCAACACTCCATATTACTACCACTTACCAAAAATTCATAAACAAATCCATAATCCTCCCGGTCGACCAATCATTGCGGGTATGAATAGTCTCACTGATAACCTTTCATTATACATTGATTTTTACCTCCAAAGATACGTAATTCAGCTGAGGTCCTATATAAAAGACACTACCGATCTGCTGCAAAAATTATCCAAAATCAAAAAAGAACAACATCTAGTTTGGGTATCTTGTGATGTAAGCTCACTTTATTCCAACATCAAACACGACATAGGCATAGACTCTGTAGACAGTTATCTTAGTGATGATCCATATATGTCTGATATTCAGAAGAATTATTTGCTCAAACTCATACATTTCATATTAACTCATAATTATTTTAAGTTTCTGGATAACTTCTTTCTTCAGACCAAGGGAACGGCCATGGGGACCAGATTTGCTCCCAGTTTTGCAAATTTATTTATGGGCATATTCGAATCCAAGTACATCTATAATGCAAAATGGGAGCAAAATCTGGTCTTCTATGGCCGGTATATAGACGATTTATTATTTGTTTGGAGGGGAACATCCCAATCACTTGCCTCATTTCAAAATGATCTCAATGATAATACCATGGGAATTCAATTTACTTGGAACATCCAAATAGATAAAATTGACTTTCTGGATGTGACCCTTATGTGGGGAGAGGATAATTGTATTCAGTCATGTACTTTTTTCAAACAGGTAGACAGTAACAATTTTTTGGATTACTATAGCAACCACCACACTAGTTGGAAAACAAATATCCCATATAGCCAGTTTAGGAGGATTCGGCGTAACTGCACAGACATAACCACTTACGATACACAAAGCATACTTCTCAAAAATAAATTTAAGGAGAAACACTATCCAGAAGAATTAATAGAATTAGGTTTTCAAAAAGCACGCTCTCTGAATAGAGGGGAACTGTTAAAACCAAAAATTACAAACAAACCCATAAAAGAAGATCCAAATTTTGAATCTTCATTCATTACTAGATATAACAATAACCACAAAGAGATCAAAAAAATTCTGTTTAAACACTGGCCATTACTCAAACGGGACCCTATTTTTAAAACAATATTACAAGATAAACCCAGATGTACATTTAAAAGAGCCCCCACAATCAAAGAAAAACTGGCACCTAGTAAGGTGGTCATGTGCAAACGTAAGCTTAAAAGTCCTAATAATAGTTCTCACAGTTCTATAATGTCAAACATAGGAACCTATAGATGCAATAAAAATAGATGCCATATGTGCAAGTACATCACCAATGGCCTTAAAAATATTATATCTAATAGTACTGGAGAATCTTTTGCCATTACTCAAAGAATAACATACAATTCCAACTATGTAGTTTATTGTATAACATGCTTGTGTGGCCTACAATATATAGGTCGCACCTGTAGGAAAATTAGACAAAGATGGTCAGAACATTTAAGATGTATCCTTAAGGGATCTGATAAATATAGTACCTCTAGGCACCATTTTTCCATTCATGGCAAAAATAATTGTGTCATGAACATTACCCCATTGGAAATTATTCCTGCCACAAGTTCCCAAAATAGAATGACCAAATTGCGCCAGAGGGAAACCTTTTGGATTTATCAATTTAAAACTCTATATCCAGAGGGCCTTAATGAAGTAATAGACTCTGCTGCTTTTTAACACATCTTTTATATATATATATATATATATATATATATATATAACATTGTTGCACATCACATGTATTTTCTGAATTATATTTCCATATGATATATGCACTGCACTCCATATATCATCACATTACATCTAACACATATCACCTTAACAACTTTTACAGTTGTTAATATATTTTCTAACATCATTTATTTTCTAGATTTTATATGTAGCACTATCCCACACATATAATACACGAATTTCACATATTACACATTATAGTGTCCACATAGGTCTTATGTAGATATATTATCTTATGACAATGTACGAGTCTAACAGTAGATATAACTATGCAATACACTCGCATCCATCACTGTGAGTTCATTAACTCATGCACACATGTCAACATATGGTATGTTTATTTTATATACTTATTTTATATACACATTTAGTTATGTCTGTAGTTAGTAGTTGTATCACTTAGCTCACTACACATTTTTTTCTCACGTTGAGCTATCAGCAAATAACTCTTGTAGAATATTTCACTTTTGTATAATCCGCACGAACACGTTTTTTACACACATAGCAACTTATGGTAACAGATTCCGTATCTATGGGAGTCAATACGCGTATCCTAACGTAACCCTGACGTCATTGGACACACACCCGAGCTCCAATCATATGGAGCAACACATTACACGATCAGGGAAGCATTGAATATAGCACTCTCATTTGTTATGCGATACACACCCCTGTCAGACGAAGCAATCACATTGGATATTTAATACAGCACTTTCATTAGTTCAGTGATACACACCCCTTTATGTTAAGAAATTCATTATCATACTTTATGGTAGTTTATTATTTGATTTACATCTTGGCCCATTTCTAAATATCATCAGAAAGGATAGCTATTTATATAGCGTAATTTGCAAAAATAGTTTTATATACATGTACATGTAATTTGACAAATATTTACAATTATTTACAAACGTGTTTTTACACATTCAAGATAACTCAGAGAGTCTAAGTTTTAGGATATACTTTATTCAAGTTCTTATATGTCGAGAATGATTAGCATATTACATTGTACTAGATATTTCCTTTTATGCATATTGGATTGTATTTTTTGTAACTTTTGTAACATCCGGTTAGAATATCAAGGGAGTTAATTTATGCAGCACCTGTTACAATGAGTTACAGCTGACCACATTAAGCCTGCACAGGTATATATGTAAGAGACTCCAGTGTATTCAGTATCATTTGCCTGAGGAAAAGGCGCGGTGAGCGCTTAGAAACGCGTAGCATTATACAACAGATGTCATTGTAGATCTGTGTATATATTCTTTTATCCTTTTTTTATAAAATATTTTTATACAACGATACTGGAGTTCTCTTGTTTATCATCCTGACGTCTATCCTTTCACACTCGAAATTCATCTCCAACTACAGCAGTACTGCTTGAGCGGTTATGTGCACTAGGACACTATAATATTCCTAGTACGCTACATTTGCACTACAGGGTGCAATACCCTCTGTGAGTATCCATTCGTAAGCATAAGCAGATATTCACCACTCGTCCACAATTGATCTGCACTAGGGGTCGCCCTCTTGTTTTCTCTCAAAATTTGTTTTAATTGTGACAGTTTCGTTAAAATCTCTCTCACTGCTGTGTGTGAGGGGGAGGGGCCGTTTTTGGCGCTCTTTGCTACGCATCAAAAAATTCCAGTCAGTTACTCTTGTATTTCCTGCATGATCCGGTTCATCTCTAACAGATCTCAGGGGTCTTCAAACTTCTTTGGAGGGAGGTAGATTCTCTCAGCAGAGCTGTGAGACTTATATATTGACTGTGATTAAAAAACGTTGCTCTGTAATTTTTATGTTTCAAATTTAATTATTGTTACTTTACTAATGGGAACAAACCTTTGCTAAAAGTTGTGTTGTTTTTAAGGATTGATGCTATAACTGTCTTTCAGTTCATTATTTCAACTGTCATTTAATCGTTTAGTGCTTCTTTGAGGCACAGTACGTTTTTGTTAAATAAGATTGTAACCAAGTTGCAAGTTTATTGCTAGTATGTTAAACATGTCTGATTCAGAGGAAGATATCTGTGTCATTTGTTCCAATGCCAAGGTGGAGCCCAATAGAAATTTATGTACTAACTGTATTGATGCTACTTTAAATAAAAGCCAATCTGTACAAATTGAACAAATTTCACCAAACAGCGAGGGGAGAGTTATGCCGACTAACTCGCCTCACGTGTCAGTACCTGCATCTCCCGCCCGGGAGGTGCGTGATATTATGGCGCCTAGTACATCTGGGCGGCCATTACAGATAACATTACAAGATATGGCTACTGTTATGACTGAAGTTTTGGCTAAATTACCAGAACTAAGAGGCAAGCGTGATCACTCTGGGGTGAGAACAGAGTGCGCTGATAATACTAGGGCCATGTCTGATACTGCGTCACAGCTTGCAGAGCATGAGGACGGAGAGCTTCATTCTGTGGGTGATGGTTCTGATCCAAACAGATTGGATTCAGATATTTCAAATTTTAAATTTAAATTGGAGAACCTCCGTGTATTACTAGGGGAGGTTTTAGCGGCTCTTAATGATTGTAACACTGTTGCAATACCAGAGAAATTGTGTAGGTTGGATAAATACTTTGCGGTACCGGCGAGTACTGACGTTTTTCCTATACCTAAGAGACTAACTGAAATTGTTACTAAGGAGTGGGATAGACCCGGTGTGCCGTTCTCACCCCCTCCAATATTTAGAAAGATGTTTCCAATAGACGCCACCACACGGGACTTATGGCAAACGGTCCCTAAGGTGGAGGGAGCAGTTTCTACTTTAGCTAAGCGTACCACTATCCCGGTGGAGGATAGCTGTGCTTTTTCAGATCCAATGGATAAAAAATAAGAGGGTTACCTTAAGAAAATGTTTGTTCAACAAGGTTTTATATTGCAACCCCTTGCATGCATCGCGCCGATTACGGCTGCGGCAGCATTTTGGATTGAGTCTCTGGAAGAGAACCTTAGTTCAGCTACGCTGGACGACATTACGGACAGGCTTAGAGTCCTTAAACTAGCTAATTCATTCATTTCGGAGGCCGTAGTACATTTAACCAAACTTACGGCTAAGAACTCAGGATTCGCCATTCAGGCACGTAGGGCGCTGTGGCTAAAATCCTGGTCAGCTGATGTAACTTCTAAGTCCAAATTACTTAATATACCTTTCAAGGGGCAAACTTTATTTGGGCCCGGTTTGAAAGAAATTATCGCTGACATTACAGGAGGTAAGGGCCACGCCCTGCCTCAAGACAAAGCCAAAGCTAAGGCTAGACAGTCTAATTTTCGTCCCTTTCGGAATTTCAAAGCAGGAGCAGCATCAACTTCCACTGCACCAAAACAGGAAGGAGCTGTTGCTCGTTACAGACAAGGCTGGAAACCTAACCAGTCCTGGAACAAGGGCAAGCAGGCCAGGAAACCTGCTGCTGCCCCAAAGACAGCATGAACCGAGGGCCCCCGATCCGGGACAAACGGATCTAGTGGGGGGCAGACTCTCTCTCTTCGCCCAGGCTTGGGCAAGAGATGTTCAGGATCCCTGGGCGCTAGAGATCATATCTCAGGGATACCTTCTAGACTTCAAATTCTCTCCCCCAAGAGGGAGATTTCATCTGTCAAGGTTGTCAACAAACCAGATAAAGAAAGAAGCGTTTCTACGCTGTGTACAAGATCTGTTATTAATGGGAGTGATCCATCCGGTTCCGCGGTCGGAACAAGGACAAGGGTTTTACTCAAACCTGTTTGTGGTTCCCAAAAAAGAGGGAACTTTCAGGCCAATCTTGGATTTAAAGATCCTAAACAAATTCCTAAGAGTTCCATCGTTCAAAATGGAAACTATTCGGACAATCTTACCCATGATCCAAAAGGGTCAGTACATGACCACAGTGGATTTAAAGGATGCTTACCTTCACATACCGATTCACAAAGATCATTACCGGTATCTAAGGTTTGCCTTCTTAGACAGGCATTACCAGTTTGTAGCTCTTCCATTCGGATTGGCTACGGCTCCAAGAATCTTCACAAAGGTTCTGGGTGCCCTTCTGGCGGTACTAAGACCGCGAGGAATTTCGGTAGCTCCGTACCTAGACGACATTCTGATACAAGCTTCAAGCTTTCAAACTGCCAAGTCTCATACAGAGTTAGTTCTGGCATTTCTAAGGTCGCATGGATGGAAAGTGAACGAAAAGAAGAGTTCTCTTTTTCCTCTCACAAGAGTTCCATTCTTGGGGACTCTTATAGATTCTGTAGAAATGAAGATTTATCTGACAGAAGACAGATTAACAAAGCTTCTAAATGCATGCCGTGTCCTTCATTCCATTCAACTCCCGTCAGTAGCTCAATGCATGGAGGTGATCGGCTTAATGGTAGCAGCAATGGACATAGTACCCTTTGCACGTCTACATCTCAGACCGCTGCAATTGTGCATGCTGAGTCAGTGGAATGGGGATTACTCAGACTTGTCCCCTACTCTGAATCTGGATCAAGAGACCAGAAACTCTCTTCTATGGTGGCTTTCTCGGCCACATCTGTCCAGGGGGATGCCATTCAGCAGGCCGGACTGGACAATTGTAACAACAGACGCCAGCCTACTAGGTTGGGGCGCTGTCTGGAATTCTCTGAAGGCTCAGGGACAGTGGGATCAGGAGGAAAGTCTCCTGCCAATAAACATTCTGGAATTAAGAGCAGTTCTCCATGCCCTTCTGGCTTGGCCCCAGTTAAAAACTCGGGGGTTCATCAGGTTTCAGTCGGACAACATCACGACTGTAGCTTACATCAACCATCAAGGAGGGACAAGAAGCTCCCTAGCAATGATGGAAGTATCAAAGATAATTCGCTGGGCAGAGTCTCACTCTTGCCACCTGTCAGCAATCCACATCCCGGGAGTGGAGAACTGGGAGGCGGATTTCTTGAGTCGCCAGACTTTTCATCCGGGGGAGTGGGAACTTCATCCGGAGGTCTTTGCCCAAATTCTTCGACGTTGGGGCAAACCAGAGATAGATCTCATGGCGTCTCGCCAGAACGCCAAACTTCCTCGCTACGGGTCCAGATCCAGGGATCCGGGAGCGGTTCTGATAGATGCCTTGACAGCACCTTGGAACTTCGGGATGGCTTATGTGTTTCCACCCTTCCCGCTGCTTCCTCGATTGATTGCCAAAATCAAACAGGAGAGAGCATCAGTGATTCTAATAGCGCCTGCATGGCCACGCAGGACTTGGTATGCAGATCTAGTGGACATGTCATCCTGTCCGCCTTGGTCTCTACCTCTAAGACAGGACCTTCTGATACAGGGTCCATTCAAACATCAAAATCTAACTTCTCTGAAGCTGACTGCTTGGAAATTGAACGCTTGATTTTATCAAAACGTGGTTTTTCTGAGTCGGTTATTGATACCCTGATACAGGCTAGGAAGCCTGTTACCAGAAGGATTTACCATAAGATATGGCGTAAATACCTATACTGGTGCGAATCCAAAGGTTACTCCTGGAGTAAGGTTAGGATTCCTAGGATATTGTCCTTTCTACAAGAAGGTTTAGAAAAGGGTTTATCGGCTAGCTCATTAAAGGGACAGATCTCAGCTCTGTCCATCTTGTTACACAGGCGTCTGTCAGAAAATCCAGACGTCCAGGCCTTTTGTCAGGCTTTAGCTAGGATCAAGCCTGTGTTTAAAACTGTTGCTCCGCCATGGAGTTTAAACTTAGTTCTTAACGTTTTACAGGGTGTTCCGTTTGAACCCCTTCATTCCATTGATATAAAATTGTTATCTTGGAAAGTTCTATTTTTAATGGCTATTTCCTCGGCTCGAAGAGTCTCTGAGTTATCAGCCTTACATTGTGATTCTCCTTATCTGATTTTTCACTCAGACAAGGTAGTTCTGCGTACTAAACCTGGGTTCTTACCTAAGGTAGTCACTAACAGGAATATCAATCAAGAGATTGTTGTTCCATCCTTGTGTCCAAATCCTTCTTCAAAGAAGGAACGTCTTCTACACAATCTGGATGTAGTTCGTGCACTCAAGTTCTACTTGCAGGCAACTAAGGATTTTCGACAAACGTCTTCCCTGTTTGTCGTGTACTCTGGTCAGAGGAGAGGTCATAAGGCTTCGGCTACCTCTCTCTCCTTCTGGCTTCGTAGCATAATTCGTTTAGCCTATGAGACTGCTGGACAGCAGCCTCCTGAAAGAATTACAGCTCATTCTACTAGAGCTGTGGCTTCCACTTGGGCCTTTAAGAATGAGGCCTCTGTTGAACAGATTTGCAAGGCTGCAACTTGGTCTTCGCTTCATACTTTTTCCAAATTTTACAAATTTGACACTTTTGCTTCTTCGGAGGCTATTTTTGGGAGAAAGGTTCTTCAGGCAGTGGTTCCTTCTGTATAATGAGCCTGCCTATCCCTCCCGTCATCCGTGTACTTTTGCTTTGGTATTGGTATCCCAGAAGTAATGATGACCCGTGGACTGATCACACATAACAGAAGAAAACATAATTTATGCTTACCTGATAAATTCCTTTCTTCTGTTGTGTGATCAGTCCACGGCCCGCCCTGTTTTTAAGGCAGGTAAATATCTTTTAAATTATACTCCAGTCACCACTTCACCCTTTGGTTTCTCCTTTCTCGTTGATTCTTGGTCGAATGACTGGGAGTGACGTAGAGGGGAGGAGCTATATGCAGCTCTGCTGGGTGAATCCTCTTGCATTTCCTGTTGGGGAGGAGTTATATCCCAGAAGTAATGATGACCCGTGGACTGATCACACAACAGAAGAAAGGAATTTTATCAGGTAAGCATAAATTATGTTTTTTCCCTACTTGTACGACATTCTGGTTCAAGCACCATCCTTTCGGCTAGCAATCGGTATCTCTTCTCTTCTTCGATCACCTGGATGGAAGATAAACTTAGAGAAGAGTTTTCTCATTCCAAGCACCAGGGTAGAATTCCTGGGTATCTCTTCTCTTCTTCGATCACTTGGATGGAAGATAAACTTAGAGAAGAGTTTTCTCATTTCAAGCACCAGGGTAGAATTCCTGGGTACTGTAATATATTCAATATCCATGAGGATATTTCTAACCGACCAGAGATGGTGCAAGCTAGCTTTGGCATGTCTCGCCCTCCTGACCTTCTTAAGGCCATCTGCGGCTCAGTGTATGGAGATAATTGGTCTCATGGTGTCCTGCATGGACATCGTTCCTTTTGCCAGGTTCCGTCTCAGGCCTTTACGGTTATGCATGCTGAGGTAGGGAAACGGCGATCATTCGGGTCTTTCTCAACAGATTTCCTTGGACAACCGGTCTAGAGAATTGCTCTCTTGGTGGCTCTGTCCAGACCATCTGTCCCGAGGGACATCCTTTCTCAGACCATCCTGGGAGATTGTTACTACGGACGTGAGCCTCTCTGGATGAGGAGCTGTTTGCCAAAAAAAGCACAGGGCCTGTGGTCTCGGGAGGAACGCTCCCTCCCGATCAACATTTTGGAGCTTCAAGCAATCTAAAATGCTCTAAAGGCTTGGCCTCTTCTGGGTTCGTCCCGGTTTATCAGACAATATAACCTTGATGGCTTACATCAACCATCAGGGGGGGGGGGGACGAGAAGCTCCCTAGCAAGGAAAGTATCTCGGATTCTGGAGTAGGGGGAGGCCCACAGCTGTTCGCTGTCAGCGATCCACATTCCGGGTGTGGACAACTGGGCAGCGGATTTTCTCAGCAGACAATCTTTTTATCCGGGGGAATGGTCTCGCCATCCCGAAGTGTTTGCGGAGATATGCTACAGGTGGGGGACACCGGAGATAGATCTCATGACGTCTCGTCTCAATACCAAACTACCTAGATATGTGTCGAGGTCCAGGGACCCTCAGGCGGAGCTAATAGATGCATTAGTTGTGCCTTGGAGGCTCAATATAATCTACCCTTTTCTGTCGTTATTACTCCTTCCTCGGGTAGTGGCCCGCATCAAGCAGGAGCAGGTGTCGGTAATACTGATTGCTCCATCGTGGCCGCGAAGGACCTGGTTCGCAGACCTAGTGAGGATGTCGTCTTCTCCTCCATGAAAGTTACCTTGTCGCAGGGATCTGCTGGAACAAGGTCCTTTTGTTCATCAAAATCTAGATTCTCTGAGGCTGACTGCGTGGAGAATGAACGCTTAGTCGTAGAGAGGTTTTCCTGAGAGAGTTATTGTTACTCTCAGCCCAGGTTGTAATCCATTTACTCGTCACATCTATCATAAGGTGTGGAGAACCTACTTATTCTGGTGTGAAGAGCGTGGTTTTCCTTGGCATAAAATTAAGGTTGCCAGGATTCTGTTGTTTCTCCAGGATGGTCTGGAGAAGGGTCTTTCGGCCAGTTCCCTGAGAAATCAGATTTCGGCCTTGTCTGTTTTACTGCATAAGAGGCTCTCTGAGCTTCCAGATGTTTAGTCTTTTGTTAGGGCTCCAATTAGGATCAGACCTGTGTGATCATGATTAGAATAAAATATACTATTTTAAAGAAGAATTACACATTAAATATGTTCTTCATAGATAAAACATTTAGATATAAAATAAAATAAATCTATTGCCTAATCATTATTTCTTTAAGTTATAAATTAAATTAACTTAGATAGGATAAGTCAGAATTTAGTTAGTAATGGGTTAATGATTTTTTAGGACACTTTATTTTGGACTGTAACATGTACATTCAGTTGCTGTTGTCAATCAAAGCACTGCTACTTACTGCTAGCTAGACAATTATTATTATTAAAGGGACAGTCTACACCTGAATTTTTATTGTTTTAAAAGATAGATAATCCCTTTATTACCCATTCCCTAGTTTTGCATAACCAACACAGTTATAATAATATACTTTTAACCTCTGTGATTATCTTGTATCTAAGCCTCTGCAAACTGCCCCTTTATTTCAGTTCTTTTGACAGACTTGCAGTTTAGCCAATCACTGCCTGCTCCCAGATAACTTCACGTGCACGAGCACAGTGTTATCTATATGAAATACGTGAACTAACACCCTCTAGTGGTGAAAAACTGTTCAAATGCATTCTGAAAAGAGGTGGCCTTCAAGGTCTAATAAATTAGCATATGAACCTCCTAGATTAAGCTTTCAACTAAGAATACCAAGAATACCAAAATTGGTGATAAAAGTAAATTGGAAAATTGTTTAAAATGACATGCTCTATCTGAATCATGAAAGTTTATTTTGGCCTAGACTGTCCCTTTAACTCCCTAATAGACTGACTGCGCATGAACAAGTTAAAATAGTATTTTCTATATGTCAGCCAAAATTATAAAGTCTTTTAAGGAAGTTAAAATATGTAAAGATAGCCTTTCATTTATGGTATGCTTTAATTTGATTGGCTTAAAATGTGTATATAAGCTTTAAATGTGTATGAAGCTATTATCTGTTACCTTCAGATCTCAAGGTATGTATTAATCTTGTTGTGATTAATAAATTATTTTTTCTATCCTCTTTTGCAAGAATCATACATATACTCACATTTAGTGACACAGATCCTTAGACTGAGGAATACAACACTGTGTTCAGATCTTCGGCTCCCCCTTGTAGTCTGAATCCGTTTGAGCTTATGCAAGAAATTGATATTAAATAGTTTTGCTGGAAAGTTCTCTTTCTACTGGCTATTGCCTCAGCGCGCAGAGTATCTGATATTGTCGCCTTGCAATGTGAGCCTCCTTATCTGGTGTTCCATTCGGATAAGGCTGTCCTACGTACTAAGTTGGGGTTTCTCCTTAAGGTTGTGACAGACTGCAACATCAATCAAGAGATTGTGGTCCCTTCTTTGTTTCCTAAATCATCTTATTCAAAGGAACGTTTACTTCATAATTTGGACGTGGTTTGTGCTTTGAAGTTTTATCTTCAAGCTACTAAGGATTTTAGTCAAACTTCTTCCTTGTTTGTTGCATATTCTGGGAAGCGTATGGGTCAGAAGGTCTCTTCGACTTCCTTATCCTTTTCTTTCATGTAATTGGCAAGAGTCCATGAGCTAGTGACGTATGGGATATACAATCCTACCAGGAGGGGCAAAGTTTCCCAAACCTCAAAATGCCTATAAATACATCCCTCACCACACCCACAATTCAGTTTTACAAACTTTGCCTCCTATGGAGGTGGGGAAGTAAGTTTGTGCTAAGATTTTCTACGTTGACTTGTGCTTCTCAGCATTTTGAAGCCTGATTCCTCTCAGAGTACAGCGAATGTCAGAGGGATGTGAAGGGAGTATCACTTATTGAATGCAATGGTTTCCCTAACGGGGGTCTATTTCATAGGTTCTCTGTTATCGGTCGTAGAGATTCATCTCCTACCTCCCTTTTCAGATCGACGATATACTCTCATATACCATTACCTCTACTGATAACTGTTTCAGTACTGGTTTGACTATCTGCTATATGTGGATGGGTTTCTTTCGGTAAGTATGTTTTTTATTACTTAAGACACCCCAGCTATGGTTTGGCACTTTATGCATTTATATCAAGTTCTAAATATATGTATTGTACTTATATTTGCCATGAGTCAGGTTCATGTATTTCCTTGTGCAGACTGTCAGTTTCATATTTGGGGAAAATAAACATATTAAGAAATCTTTTTTCTCCAACATAGGTGTGTCCGGTCCACGGCGTCATCCTTACTTGTGGGATATTCTCCTCCCCAACAGGAAATGGCAAAGAGCCCAGCAAAGCTGGTCACATGATCCCTCCTAGGCTCCGCCTACCCCAGTCATTCTCTTTGCCGTTGTACAGGCAACATCTCCACGGAGATGGCTTAGAGTTTTTTAGTGTTTAACTGTAGTTTTTATTATTCAATCAAGAGTTTGTTATTTTGAAATAGTGCTGGTATGTACTATTTACTCAGAAACAGAAAAGAGATGAAGATTTCTGTTTGTATGAGGAAAATGATTTTAGCAACCGTCACTAAAATCCATGGCTGTTCCACACAGGACTGTTGAGAGCAATTAACTTCAGTTGGGGGAACAGTGAGCAGTCTCTTGCTGCTTGAGGTATGACACATTCTAACAAGACGATGTAATGCTGGAAGCTGTCATTTTCCCTATGGGATCCGGTAAGCCATGTTTATTACGATCGTAAATAAGGGCTTCAAAAAGGGCTTATTAAGACTGTAGACTTTTTCTGGGCTAAATCGATTCATTATTAACACATATTTAGCCTTGAGGAATCATTTTATCTGGGTATTTTGATATAATAATATCGGCAGGCACTGTTTTAGACACCTTATTCTTTAGGGGCTTTCCCAAAGCATAGGCAGAGCCTCATTTTCGCGCCGGTGTTGCGCACTTGTTTTTGAGAGGCATGGCATGCAGTCGCATGTGAGAGGAGCTCTGATACTTAGAAAAGACTTTCTGAAGGCGTCATTTGGTATCGTATTCCCCTTGGGGCTTGGTTGGGTCTCAGCAAAGCAGATACCAGGGACTGTAAAGGGGTTAAAGTTCAAAACGGCTCCGGTTCCGTTATTTTAAGGGTTAAAGCTTCCAAATTTGGTGTGCAATACTTTTAAGGCTTTAAGACACTGCGGTGAAAATTTGGTGAATTTTGAACAATTCCTTCATGTTTTTTCGCAATTGCAGTAATAAAGTGTGTTCAGTTTAAAATTTAAAGTGACAGTAACGGTTTTATTTTAAAACGTTTTTTGTACTTTGTTATCAAGTTTATGCCTGTTTAACATGTCTGAACTACCAGATAGACTGTGTCCTGAATGTGGGGAAGCCAGAATTCCTATTCATTTAAATAAATGTGATTTATGTGACAATGACAATGATGCCCAGGATGATTCCTCAAGTGAGGGGAGTAAGCATGGTACTGCATCATTCCCTCCTTCGTCTACACGAGTCTTGCCCACTCAGGAGGCCCCTAGTACATCTAGCGCGCCAATACTCCTTACTATGCAACAATTAACGGCTGTAATGGATAATTCTGTCAAAAACATTTTAGCCAAAATGAACACTTATCAGCGTAAGCGCGACTGCTCTGTTTTAGATACTGAAGAGCATGACGACGCTGATAATAATATTTCTGAAGGGCCCCTAACCCAGTCTGATGGGGCCAGGGAGGTTTTGTCTGAGGGAGAAATTACTGATTCAGGGAACATTTCTCAACAAGCTGAACCTGATGTGATTGCATTTAAATTTAAGTTGGAACATCTCCGCATTCTGCTTAAGGAGGTATTATCCACTCTGGATGATTGTGACAAGTTGGTCATCCCAGAGAAACTATGTAAAATGGACAAGTTCCTAGAGGTGCCGGGGCTCCCAGAAGCTTTTCCTATACCCAAGCGGGTGGCGGACATTGTTAATAAAGAATGGGAAAGGCCCGGTATTCCTTTCGTCCCTCCCCCCATATTTAAAAAATTGTTTCCTATGGTCGACCCCAGAAAGGACTTATGGCAGACAGTCCCCAAGGTCGAGGGAGCGGTTTCCACTTTAAACAAACGCACCACTATACCCATAGAGGATAGTTGTGCTTTCAAAGATCCTATGGATAAAAAATTAGAAGGTTTGCTTAAAAAGATGTTTGTTCAGCAGGGTTACCTTCTACAACCAATTTCATGCATTGTCCCTGTCGCTACAGCCGCATGTTTCTGGTTCGATGAGCTGATAAAAGCGGTCGATAGTGATTCTCCTCCTTATGAGGAGATTATGGACAGAATCAATGCTCTCAAATTGGCTAATTCTTTCACCCTAGACGCCACTTTGCAATTGGCTAGTTTAGCGGCTAAGAATTCTGGGTTTGCTATTGTGGCGCGCAGAGCGCTTTGGTTGAAATCTTGGTCGGCTGATGCGTCTTCCAAGAACAAGCTACTTAACATTCCTTTCAAGGGGAAAACGCTGTTTGGCCCTGACTTGAAAGAGATTATCTCTGATATCACTGGGGGTAAGGGCCACGCCCTTCCTCAGGATCGGCCTTTCAAGGCAAAAAATAAACCTAATTTTCGTCCCTTTCGTAGAAACGGACCAGCCCAAAGTGCTACGTCCTCTAAGCAAGAGGGTAATACTTCTCAAGCCAAGCCAGCTTGGAGACCAATGCAAGGCTGGAACAAGGGAAAGCAGGCCAAGAAACCTGCCACTGCTACCAAGACAGCATGAAATGTTGGCCCCCGATCCGGGACCGGATCTGGTGGGGGGCAGACTCTCTCTCTTCGCTCAGGCTTGGGCAAGAGATGTTCTGGATCCTTGGGCGCTAGAAATAGTCTCCCAAGGTTATCTTCTGGAATTCAAGGGACTTCCCCCAAGGGGGAGGTTCCACAGGTCTCAGTTGTCTTCAGACCACATAAAAAGACAGGCATTCTTACATTGTGTAGAAGACCTGTTAAAAATGGGAGTGATTCATCCTGTTCCATTAAGAGAACAAGGGATGGGGTTCTACTCCAATCTGTTTATAGTTCCCAAAAAAGAGGGAACGTTCAGACCAATCTTAGATCTCAAGATCTTAAACAAGTTTCTCAAGGTTCCATCGTTCAAGATGGAAACCATTCGAACTATTCTTCCTTCCATCCAGGAAGGTCAATTCATGACCACGGTGGATTTAAAGGATGCGTATCTACATATTCCTATCCACAAGGAACATCATCGGTTCCTGAGGTTCGCATTCCTGGACAAACATTACCAGTTCGTGGCGCTTCCTTTCGGATTAGCCACTGCTCCAAGGATTTTCACAAAGGTACTAGGGTCCCTTCTAGCTGTGCTAAGACCAAGGGGCATTGCTGTAGTACCTTACTTGGACGACATTCTGATTCAAGCGTCGTCCCTTCCTCAAGCAAAGGCTCACACGGACATTGTCCTGGCCTTTCTCAGATCTCACGGATGGAAAGTGAACGTGGAAAAGAGTTCTCTATCTCCGTCAACAAGGGTTCCCTTCTTGGGAACAATAATAGACTCCTTAGAAATGAGGATTTTTCTGACAGAGGCCAGAAAAACAAAACTTCTAGACTCTTGTCGGATACTTCATTCCGTTCCTCTTCCTTCCATAGCTCAGTGCATGGAAGTGATCGGGTTGATGGTAGCGGCAATGGACATAGTTCCTTTTGCGCGCATTCATCTAAGACCATTACAACTGTGCATGCTCAGTCAGTGGAATGGGGACTATACAGACTTGTCTCCGAAGATACAAGTAAATCAGAGGACCAGAGACTCACTCCATTGGTGGCTGTCCCTGGACAACCTGTCACGAGGGATGACATTCCGCAGACCAGAGTGGGTCATTGTCACGACCGACGCCAGTCTGATGGGCTGGGGCGCGGTCTGGGGATCCCTGAAAGCTCAGGGTCTTTGGTCTCGGGAAGAATCTCTTCTACCGATAAATATTCTGGAACTGAGAGCGATATTCAATGCTCTCAAGGCTTGGCCTCAGCTAGCGAGGGCCAAGTTCATACGGTTTCAATCAGACAACATGACAACTGTTGCGTACATCAACCATCAGGGGGGAACAAGGAGTTCCCTGGCGATGGAAGAAGTGACCAAAATCATTCTATGGGCGGAGTCTCACTCCTGCCACCTGTCTGCTATCCACATCCCAGGAGTGGAAAATTGGGAAGCGGATTTTCTGAGTCGTCAGACATTGCATCCGGGGGAGTGGGAACTCCATCCGGAAATCTTTGCCCAAGTCACTCAGCTGTGGGGCATTCCAGACATGGATCTGATGGCCTCTCGTCAGAACTTCAAAGTTCCTTGCTACGGGTCCAGATCCAGGGATCCCAAGGCGGCTCTAGTGGATGCACTAGTAGCACCTTGGACCTTCAAACTAGCTTATGTGTTCCCGCCGTTTCCTCTCATCCCCAGGCTGGTAGCCAGGATCAATCAGGAAAGGGCGTCGGTGATCTTGACAGCTCCTGCGTGGCCACGCAGGACTTGGTATGCAGATCTGGTGAATATGTCATCGGCTCCACCTTGGAAGCTACCTTTGAGACGAGACCTTCTTGTTCAGGGTCCGTTCGAACATCCGAATCTGGTTTCACTCCAGCTGACTGCTTGGAGATTGAACGCTTGATCTTATCGAAGCGAGGGTTCTCAGATTCTGTTATCGATACTCTTGTTCAGGCCAGAAAGCCTGTAACTAGAAAGATTTACCACAAAATTTGGAAAAAATATATCTGTTGGTGTGAATCTAAAGGATTCCCTTGGGACAAGGTTAAGATTCCTAGGATTCTATCCTTCCTTCAAGAAGGATTGGAAAAAGGATTATCTGCAAGTTCCCTGAAGGGACAGATTTCTGCCTTGTCTGTGTTACTTCACAAAAAGCTGGCCGCTGTGCCAGATGTTCAAGCCTTTGTTCAGGCTCTGGTTAGAATTAAGCCTGTTTACAAACCTTTGACTCCTCCTTGGAGTCTCAATTTAGTTCTTTCAGTTCTTCAGGGGGTTCCGTTTGAACCCTTGCATTCCGTTGATATTAAGTTATTATCTTGGAAAGTTTTGTTTTTAGTTGCAATTTCTTCTGCTAGAAGAGTTTCAGAATTATCTGCTCTGCAGTGTTCTCCTCCTTATCTGGTGTTCCATGCAGATAAGGTGGTTTTACGTACTAAACCTGGTTTTCTTCCAAAAGTTGTTTCTAACAAAAACATTAACCAGGAGATTATCGTACCTTCTCTGTGTCCGAAACCAGTTTCAAAGAAGGAACGTTTGTTGCACAATTTGGATGTTGTTCGCGCTCTAAAATTCTATTTAGATGCTACAAAGGATTTTAGACAAACATCTTCCTTGTTTGTTGTTTATTCCGGTAAAAGGAGAGGTCAAAAAGCAACTTCTACCTCTCTCTCTTTTTGGATTAAAAGCATCATCAGATTGGCTTACGAGACTGCCGGACGGCAGCCTCCCGAAAGAATCACAGCTCATTCCACTAGGGCTGTGGCTTCCACATGGGCCTTCAAGAACGAGGCTTCTGTTGATCAGATATGTAGGGCAGCGACTTGGTCTTCACTGCACACTTTTACCAAATTTTACAAGTTTGATACTTTTGCTTCTTCTGAGGCTATTTTTGGGAGAAAGGTTTTGCAAGCCGTGGTGCCTTCCATTTAGGTGACCTGATTTGCTCCCTCCCTTCATCCGTGTCCTAAAGCTTTGGTATTGGTTCCCACAAGTAAGGATGACGCCGTGGACCGGACACACCTATGTTGGAGAAAACAGAATTTATGTTTACCTGATAAATTACTTTCTCCAACGGTGTGTCCGGTCCACGGCCCGCCCTGGTTTTTTTAATCAGGTCTGATAATTTATTTTCTTTAACTACAGTCACCACGGTACCATATGGTTTCTCCTATGCAAATATTCCTCCTTAACGTCGGTCGAATGACTGGGGTAGGCGGAGCCTAGGAGGGATCATGTGACCAGCTTTGCTGGGCTCTTTGCCATTTCCTGTTGGGGAGGAGAATATCCCACAAGTAAGGATGACGCCGTGGACCGGACACACCGTTGGAGAAAGTAATTTATCAGGTAAACATAAATTCTGTTTTCTTACCTGGGGTTTAGTCTTTTTTTCTGATTGACTACATTTTGCAAATTGCGGGCAGTACTAGGCCTGCGGGTGCGCCAAATGCTAGACATTATTGCGTCATTCTTGGCGCGAGAATTTTTTTGCCGTGAAAGTACGTCCTTTGACGCAAGTGTGTCATTTCCGGATGTTGTTGCCACCAAAATAATTTTCAGTTATGTTGTGCGTCATACCTGGCTCCAAATTTTTTCATAAATTTTTTACCCCATTGCTATTTGCCTCTTGCCTTTTTCTATGTCAGAGGGCTATGCTATTTGCACCACAGCAGAGCTGTCTATATAGCTCCTCCCTTAGCTCCACCCCCCAGTCATTCTCTTTGGCTACTCTAAGTACTAGGAAAGGTAAAGTGAAAGAGGTGATAAAATATTAGTTTTTAATTTCTTCAAGCAGACCTGGTGGACATGTCATCTCTTCCACCATGGACTCTTCCACTGAGACAGGACCTTTCAATTCAAGGTCCGTTCCAGCATCCAAATCTAGTTTCTCTGCGGCTGACTGCTTGGAGATTGAACGCTTGATTTTATCCAAGCAGGGTTTCTCTGAGGCGGTCATAGATACCTTGATTCAGGCTCGAAAGCCTGTCACTAGGAAAATTTATCATAAGATATGGCGTAAATATCTTTATTGGTGCGAATCCAAAGGCTACTCATGGAGTAAGATCAGGATTCCTAGGATTTTGTCCTTTCTCCAAGAAGGATTGGAGAAGGGGTTATCAGCTAGTTCCTTAAAGGGACAGATATCTGATTTATCAATTCTACTGCACAAACGTCTGGCAGATGTTCCAGACGTTCAGTCGTTCTGTCAGGCTTTAGTTAGAATCATTAACATTGTTTTAATAAAGTCTTTTAATATATGAGACTTTTCCACGGATAATAATTTTACTAAGCTGCCTTTGAGTCACTTTGAACTGAAGTTGCGGTAACTTCTGTGACGATTACCTTATTGCACTGTTTGGTTCACCAGGCAAATCCACATTTTATGTGTCTCTGTATTGGGTACATAGATACATTTAATACACAAAGGATTCCAGAGAGTACAGGGAATTGTCTGCTGAGCGACTCGAAGAGCTCAGAATGCTGTTGTGGCACTTATCAAGTGCTTGAGATCCTGTAAGTACAAAGGTGTGGAGTAGGGGTTTATTTCCAACACCATTGATATTGCACTATTGTGGCGCCTTCTTTTTTCTTTCTTTTTTTATGATACTGCAGTACTATACACCAACTATTTTCCTGGAGAAGTAGCTAGCTGCGGATTCATGAATCCACCTGGTGCAGAAGAGTTTGTCATTGATCCTGGTTGTGGGGGACTATATCAGTGCCCTCTATCAAGCTTTTGGGACACCACGAAACAGCCAGGGAATAGCACTGCTATATACGATAAGTGACATTTATCTTTACAATATGGACTCTTTTTTTTTTTTATGTATTTGATTACATTTTTTTTTCTGTATATGATTGCACATTTTATTCTATTTTATATGGAGAGTACTATCTATATATCCATTTTAATTTTTGCCATTCTTGTCTGACCACCTCAGCGGGTACATATAATATTAGAACACAATATTAGGTGGCACTTGAGAAATTTGTTACGTATTATATATTGATATAGCACTGGTTTAATGAGTGTTTGTGAATTTGACAGCTGATGAAGTATTTAAGCACTATAGTATTTATATCATTAATATACAATTTTTGATATTTAGTATATGAGGTATTTTACCACAATATTGAACACATTATATTTGTGAATCACTGTTAGGAGTAGGCGCATCCAATTTTTGTACTTAGTTAATTTTTATTATTGTCTCTGGCAGACAAGAGACGTTTAAAGTTGGTTGCAGCCTGTCGGAACCTTCAGTCTCAGTCATTCCCTTCAGTAGCTTTGTGCAAGGAGGTTTTAGGTCTTATGACTGCAGCATCGGACGCAATCCCCTTTGCTCGTTTTCATGAGACCTCTCCAGCTTTGTATGCTGAACCAATGGTGCAGGGATTATACAAACATATCACAATTGATATTCTTAAATCCCAATGTTCGACTTTGTCTGACTTGGTGGTTAGATCACCATTGTTTAATTCTAGGGGCCTCTTTCGTTCGTCCGACCTGGACTGTGATCACAACGTATGCGAGTCTTTCAGGTTGGGGAGCTGTTTGGGGATCTCTGACAGCACAAGGAGTTGGAAATCTCAAGAGGCGAGATTGCCAATCAATATTTTGGAACTCTGTGCGATTTTCAGGGCTCTTTAATTTTGGCCTCTGTTGAAGTGAGAACAGTTAATTTGTTTTCAGACAGACAATGTCACAACTATGGCATATGTCTTTTATCAGGGTGGGACTCACAGTCCTCAAGCTATGAAAGAAGTATCCCGTATACTTGTTTAGGCAGAATCCAGCTCCTGTCTAATTTCTGCGGTTCATATCCCAGGTATAGACAATTGGGAAGCGGATTATCTCAGTCGTCAGACTTTACATCCGGGAGAATAGTCTCTTCACCCAGATGTGTTTTCTCAAATTGTTCAGATGTGGGGGCTTCCAGAAATAGATCTGATGGCATCTCATCTAAACAAGAAACTTCACAGGTACCTGTCCAGGGATCCTCAGGCGGAATCAGTGGATGCATTGACGCTTCCTTGGGCTTATCTTTTCCCGCCTCTAGTTTTTCTTCCAAGAGTGATCTCGAAAATCATCATGGCGCAATTGTTTGTGTTGCTGGTGGCTCCAGCATGGCCTCACAGGTTTTGGTATGCAGATCTTGTTCGGATTTCCAGTTGCCAACCTTGGCCACTTCCTTTAAGGCCAGACCTATCTCAAGGCCCGTTTTTCCATCAGGATCTCAAATTATTAAATTTGAAGGTGTGGAAATTGAACACTTAGTGCTTAGTCATAGAGGTTTCTCAGACTCGGTGATTAATACTATGTTACAGGCTCGTAAATCTGTTTCTAGGAAGATTTATTATCGAGTTTGGAAGACATACATTTCATGGTGTTCTCATAAATCTTCTTGGCATTCTTTTAGAATTTCTAGAATTTTACAGTTCCTTCAGGATGGTTTGGATAAAGGTTTGTCTGCAAGTTCCTTGAAAGGACAAATCTCTGCTCTTTCTGTTTTATTCCACAGAAAAATTGCTAAATTTCCTGATATTCATTGTTTTGTACAGGCTTTGGTTCGTATCAAGGCTGTAATTAAATCAATATCTCCTCCTTGGAGTCTTAATTTAGTTTTGAAGGCTTTACAGACTCCTCCAATTGAGCCTATGCATTCTTTGGACATTAAACTACTTTCGTGGAAAGCGTTGTGCCTTTTGGCCATCTCTTCTGCTAGAAGAGTTTCTGAATTATCTGCTCTCTTGTGAATCTCCTTTTCTATTTTTTCATGAGGATAAGGCAGTTTTGCGGACTTCTTTTAAATACTTACCTAAGGTTGTGAATTCTAACAACATTAGTAGAGAAATTGTTGTCCCTTCTTTGTGTCCTAATCCTAAGAATTCTTTGGATATGGTGAGAGCTCTGAAATATTATGTTGAAGCTACTAAAGATTTCAGGAAGACTTCTAGTCTATTTGTTATCTTTTCTGGTTCCAGGAAAGGTCAGAAGGCCTCTGCCGTTTCTTTGGCATCATGGTTAAACCTTTTGATTCATCAAGCTTATTTGGGAAGACTCCGCCTCAGAGAATTACAGCTCATTCTACTAGATCAGTTTTCACTTCCTGGGCTTTTAAGAATGAAGCTTCATTTGATCAGATTTGCAAAGCAGCAACTTGGTCTTCTTTGCATACTTTTATTAAATTCTACCATTTTGATGTATTTGCTTCTCTGGAAGCAGTTTATGGAAGAAAAGTTCTTCAGGCAGCCGTTTCAGTCTGATTCTTCTGCTTCTAATTTAAGTTTTTTCTTTTTCATTTATGAGAATAAAACTTATGATTTGGGTTGTGGATTAATTTTTCTCAGCACATATGGCTGTTATTTATTTTTTTATCCCTCCCTCTCCAGTGACTCTTGCGTGGAGTTCCACATCTTGGGTATTGATATCCCATACGTCACTAGCTCATGGACTCTTGCCAATTACATGAAAGAAAACCTAATTTATGTAAGAACTTACCTGATAAATTAATTTCTTTCATATTGGCAAGAGTCCATGAGGCCCCCCCTTTTTTTTGATGGTTATGATGTTTTTGTATAAAGCACAATTATTTCCAAATTCCTTTGTTGATGCTTTTTACTCCTTTCTTTATCACCCCACTACTTGGCTATTCGTTAAACTGAATTGTGGGTGTGATGAGGGGTGTATTTATAGGCATATATCCCATACGATTGTATATCCCATACGTCACTAGCTCATGGACTCTTGCCAATATGAAAGAAATGAATTTATTAGGGAAGTTCTTACATAAATTATGTTTTATGGTTGAGGAGTCTTATCCGCTTAGCCTATGAAACAGCGGGACATAGACCTCCTCAGAGAATTACGGCTCATTCTACCAGAGCAGTGGCTTCCTCTTGGGCCTTTAAGAACAAGGCCTCTATGGACAGATTTGTAAGGCGGTTACCTGCTCTTCCTTGCACACTTTTTCTAAATTCTACAAGTTTGATGTTTTTGCTTGTGCTGAAGCAGCCTTCGGGAGAGAGGTTTTGCAGTCTGTGGTGCCCTCAGATTAGGGTCTGCCTCATTTTTGTCCCTCGCGTTGTCAATCAGTGTCCTCTAGAGCTTGGGTATAAGTTTCCTAACAGTAAGGAATGAAGCAATGGATTCTCCTTATATTAAGAAGGAAAACATAAATTATGCTTACCAGATAATTTTATTTCCTTCTGTATAAGGAGAGTCTACGGCTCCCGCTTGTGTTTCTTTGATGGGCGGACCCCTACATTTTGTGTTTTCTTCTGGCACTTTTTTTCCCTGATATTTCTCCTACTGTTCCTTGTTTCCTCGGCAGAATGACTGGTAGATAGGGGAAGTGGGAGGGGTATTTAAGCATTTGGCTGGGGTGTGTCTGCCTCCTCCTGGTGGCCAGGTTCAGTATGTCCCAACAGTAAGAAATGAAGCCGTGGACTCTCCTTATACAGAAGGAAATTAAATTATCTGGTAATCATAACTTTTTTTGTAAGCTTGGAAGACATGTACGTGGGATAATGTTGCCTCTGGTACTTAAAGAACTATATTCTCTTCACATTTTCAGGAAGGCGTGACTAGTACTAACTTCCTCTTCTCCCACTGTGTATGATAGCTTGTGGCAGTTATCCATAATTTAGTTTTTGTTTTAACTTGCTGCCTCGCTGGATGCAGGTCGACCAGTTTTCTAGCTGGGGCCCTTGCCCACTTGCCAAATGATAATAGGTCAAATGCTTCAAAATAAAATACAATGTTTAGTTATGAATTACATAGAACATTCAATACTATGCCATATGTCACAGCTTGAGCATGTTGACACACATTCCTTTGTTCATAACTTTGTGCTTTCCAATGCTCCTGTGGTAAATATCAGATCACAGGGAATGTTGGTAACTCCTTAACTGTTCTTTTATTCTTGTTTAATTCCCTTCAAGCTTGCAGTTTAAGGAGATTCTGGTGCTTTAAGTTTTATTCCAGACAAAAGTTTGAAAATAATATTTCTGCAAAATGCTTCTGTGCAAGTGATCTTTATCACACATTGATTCCTTATGCTGATGATTGTATGGTGGTACTGGATTGGCATATACTTTTAATGTACTTCTTTATTCCATGGGTTTGTATTGAAGGCTCCATAAACTTGCTTCAGAGCTTTCATCCCACTGCCCATCCTTTCATTCAGGGCCTAACTTGTGATCAGCTCTATGCTAAGTGGTGGTTTGCTCAGGAGGAAGAAACATGCATCAAAGACACAATGGGCTTTTTGTCTAGTATCCAGACCTGGCATGATTTGCATGTTGCAGCAAAATTCTGGATATGGGCATCTGGGAATAATACTAATGTATCCGTCAAATATTCCTTTCTGTAATGCACCCTCTGCTTGTATGATTTTGATCTCTTAGCTTGCCATGAGTCATAATTTGAGCATGTGTCCATTTTGTGCTTTTTTCAGAAATGTACAATGTGTTTTTGCTTCAAAGATTTGTTTCTCCAACATAGGTGTGTCCGGTCCACGGCGTCATCCTTACTTGTGGGATATTCTCTTCCCCAACAGGAAATGGCAAAGAGCCCAGCAAAGCTGGTCACATGATCCCTCCTAGGCTCCGCCTACCCCAGTCATTCTCTTTGCCGTTGTACAGGCAACATCTCCACGGAGATGGCTTAGAGTTTTTTAGTGTTTAACTGTAGTTTTTATTATTCAATCAAGAGTTTGTTATTTTGAAATAGTGCTGGTATGTACTATTTACTCAGAAACAGAAAAGAGATGAAGATTTCTGTTTGTATGAGGAAAATGATTTTAGCAACCGTCACTAAAATCCATGGCTGTTCCACACAGGACTGTTGAGAGCAATTAACTTCAGTTGGGGGAACAGTGAGCAGTCTCTTGCTGCTTGAGGTATGACACATTCTAACAAGACGATGTAATGCTGGAAGCTGTCATTTTCCCTATGGGATCCGGTAAGCCATGTTTATTACGATCGTAAATAAGGGCTTCACAAGGGCTTATTAAGACTGTAGACTTTTTCTGGGCTAAATCGATTCATTATTAACACATATTTAGCCTTGAGGAATCATTTTATCTGGGTATTTTGATATAATAATATCGGCAGGCACTGTTTTAGACACCTTATTCTTTAGGGGCTTTCCCAAAGCATAAGCAGAGCCTCATTTTCGCGCCGGTGTTGCGCACTTGTTTTTGAGAGGCATGGCATGCAGTCGCATGTGAGAGGAGCTCTGATACTTAGAAGATACCAGGGACTGTAAAGGGGTTAAAGTTCAAAACGGCTCCGGTTCCGTTATTTTAAGGGTTAAAGCTTCCAAATTTGGTGTGCAATACTTTTAAGGCTTTAAGACACTGTGGTGAAAATTTGGTGAATTTTGAACAATTCCTTCATGTTTTTTCGCAATTGCAGTAATAAAGTGTGTTCAGTTTAAAATTTAAAGTGACAGTAACGGTTTTATTTTAAAACGTTTTTTTGTACTTTGTTATCAAGTTTATGCCTGTTTAACATGTCTGAACTACCAGATAGACTGTGTTCTGAATGTGGGGAAGCCAGAATTCCTATTCATTTAAATAAATGTGATTTATGTGACAATGACAATGATGCCCAAGATGATTCCTCAAGTGAGGGGAGTAAGCATGGTACTGCATCATTCCCTCCTTCGTCTACACGAGTCTTGCCCACTCAGGAGGCCCCTAGTACATCTAGCGCGCCAATACTCCTTACTATGCAACAATTAACGGCTGTAATGGATAATTCTGTCAAAAACATTTTAGCCAAAATGAACACTTATCAGTGTAAGCGCGACTGCTCTGTTTTAGATACTGAAGAGCATGACGACGCTGATAATAATATTTCTGAAGGGCCCCTAACCCAGTCTGATGGGGCCAGGGAGGTTTTGTCTGAGGGAGAAATTACTGATTCAGGGAATATTTCTCAACAGGCTGAACCTGATGTGATTGCATTTAAATTTAAGTTGGATCATCTCCGCATTCTGCTTAAGGAGGTATTATCCACTCTGGATGATTGTGACAAGTTGGTCATCCCAGAGAAACTATGTAAAATGGACAAGTTCCTAGAGGTGCCGGGGCTCCCAGAAGCTTTTCCTATACCCAAGCGGGTGGCGGACATTGTTAATAAAGAATGGGAAAGGCCCGGTATTCCTTTCGTCCCTCCCCCCATATTTAAAAAATTGTTTCCTATGGTCGACCCCAGAAAGGACTTATGGCAGACAGTCCCCAAGGTCGAGGGAGCGGTTTCCACTTTAAACAAACGCACCACTATACCCATAGAGGATAGTTGTGCTTTCAAAGATCCTATGGATAAAAAATTAGAAGGTTTGCTTAAAAAGATGTTTGTTCAGCAAGGTTACCTTCTACAACCAATTTCATGCATTGTCCCTGTCGCTACAGCCGCATGTTTCTGGTTCGATGAGCTGATAAAGGCGGTCGATAGTGATTCTCCTCCTTTTGAGGAGATTATGGACAGAATCAATGCTCTCAAATTGGCTAATTCTTTCACCCTAGACGCCACTTTGCAATTGGCTAGGTTAGCGGCTAAGAATTCTGGGTTTGCTATTGTGGCGCGCAGAGCGCTTTGGTTGAAATCTTGGTCGGCTGATGCGTCTTCCAAGAACAAGCTACTTAACATTCCTTTCAAGGGGAAAACGCTGTTTGGCCCTGACTTGAAAGAAATTATCTCTGATATCACTGGGGGTAAGGGCCACGCCCTTCCTCAGGATAGGCCTTTCAAGGCAAAAAATAAACCTAATTTTCGTCCCTTTCGTAGAAACGGACCAGCCCAAGGTGCTACGTCCTCTAAGCAAGAGGGTAATACTTCTCAAGCCAAGCCAGCTTGGAGACCAATGCAAGGCTGGAACAAGGGAAAGCAGGCCAAGAAACCTGCCACTGCTACCAAGACAGCATGAAATGTTGGCCCCCGATCCGGGACCGGATCTGGTGGGGGGCAGACTCTTTCTCTTCGCTCAGGCTTGGGCAAGAGATGTTCTGGATCCTTGGGCGCTAGAAATAGTCTCCCAAGGTTATCTTCTGGAATTCAAGGGACTTCCCCCAAGGGGGAGGTTCCACAGGTCTCAGTTGTCTTCAGACCACATAAAAAGACAGGCATTCTTACATTGTGTAGAAGACCTGTTAAAAATGGGAGTGATTCATCCTGTTCCATTAAGAGAACAAGGGATGGGGTTCTACTCCAATCTGTTCATAGTTCCCAAAAAAGAGGGAACGTTCAGACCAATCTTAGATCTCAAGATCTTAAACAAGTTTCTCAAGGTTCCATCGTTCAAGATGGAAACCATTCGAACTATTCTTCCTTCCATCCAGGAAGGTCAATTCATGACCACGGTGGATTTAAAGGATGCGTATCTACATATTCCTATCCACAAGGAACATCATCGGTTCCTAAGGTTCGCATTCCTGGACAAACATTACCAGTTCGTGGCGCTTCCTTTCGGATTAGCCACTGCTCCAAGGATTTTCACAAAGGTACTAGGGTCCCTTCTAGCTGTGCTAAGACCACGGGGCATTGCTGTAGTACCTTACTTGGACGACATTCTGATTCAAGCGTCGTCCCTTCCTCAAGCAAAGGCTCACACGGACATTGTCCTGGCCTTTCTCAGATCTCACGGATGGAAAGTGAACGTGGAAAAGAGTTCTCTATCTCCGTCAACAAGGGTTCCCTTCTTGGGAACAATAATAGACTCCTTAGAAATGAGGATTTTTCTGACAGAGGCCAGAAAAACAAAACTTCTAGACTCTTGTCGGATACTTCATTCCGTTCCTCTTCCTTCCATAGCTCAGTGCATGGAAGTGATCGGGTTGATGGTAGCGGCAATGGACATAGTTCCTTTTGCGCGCATTCATCTAAGACCATTACAACTGTGCATGCTCAGTCAGTGGAATGGGGACTATACAGACTTGTCTCCGAAGATACAAGTAAATCAGAGGACCAGAGACTCACTCCGTTGGTGGCTGTCCCTGGACAACCTGTCACAAGGGATGACATTCCGCAGACCAGAGTGGGTCATTGTCACGACCGACGCCAGTCTGATGGGCTGGGGCGCGGTCTGGGGATCCCTGAAAGCTCAGGGTCTTTGGTCTCGGGAAGAATCTCTTCTACCGATAAATATTCTGGAACTGAGAGCGATATTCAATGCTCTCAAGGCTTGGCCTCAGCTAGCGAGGGCCAAGTTCATACGGTTTCAATCAGACAACATGACAACTGTTGCGTACATCAACCATCAGGGGGGAACAAGGAGTTCCCTAGCGATGGAAGAAGTGACCAAAATCATTCTATGGGCGGAGTCTCACTCCTGCCACCTGTCTGCTATCCACATCCCAGGAGTGGAAAATTGGGAAGCGGATTTTCTGAGTCGTCAGACATTGCATCCGGGGGAGTGGGAACTCCATCCGGAAATCTTTGCCCAAGTCACTCAGCTGTGGGGCATTCCAGACATGGATCTGATGGCCTCTCGTCAGAACTTCAAAGTTCCTTGCTACGGGTCCAGATCCAGGGATCCCAAGGCGGCTCTAGTGGATGCACTAGTAGCACCTTGGACCTTCAAACTAGCTTATGTGTTCCCGCCGTTTCCTCTCATCCCCAGGCTGGTAGCCAGGATCAATCAGGAGAGGGCGTCGGTGATCTTGATAGCTCCTGCGTGGCCACGCAGGACTTGGTATGCAGATCTGGTGAATATGTCATCGGCTCCACCTTGGAAGCTACCTTTGAGACGAGACCTTCTTGTTCAGGGTCCGTTCGAACATCCGAATCTGGTTTCACTCCAGCTGACTGCTTGGAGATTGAACGCTTGATTTTATCGAAGCGAGGGTTCTCAGATTCTGTTATCGATACTCTGGTTCAGGCCAGAAAGCCTGTAACTAGAAAGATTTACCACAAAATTTGGAAAAAATATATCTGTTGGTGTGAATCTAAAGGATTCCCTTGGGACAAGGTTAAGATTCCTAGGATTCTATCCTTCCTTCAAGAAGGATTGGAAAAAGGATTATCTGCAAGTTCCCTGAAGGGACAGATTTCTGCCTTGTCGGTGTTACTTCACAAAAAGCTGGCTGCTGTGCCAGATGTTCAAGCCTTTGTTCAGGCTCTGGTTAGAATTAAGCCTGTTTACAAACCTTTGACTCCTCCTTGGAGTCTCAATTTAGTTCTTTCAGTTCTTCAGGGGGTTCCGTTTGAACCCTTACATTCCGTTGATATTAAGTTATTATCTTGGAAAGTTTTGTTTTTAGTTGCAATTTCTTCTGCTAGAAGAGTTTCAGAATTATCTGCTCTGCAGTGTTCTCCTCCTTATCTGGTGTTCCACGCAGATAAGGTGGTTTTACGTACTAAACCTGGTTTTCTTCCAAAAGTTGTTTCTAACAAAAACATTAACCAGGAGATTATCGTACCTTCTCTGTGTCCGAAACCAGTTTCAAAGAAGGAACGTTTGTTGCACAATTTGGATGTTGTTCGCGCTCTAAAATTCTATTTAGATGCTACAAAGGATTTTAGACAAACATCTTCCTTGTTTGTTGTTTATTCCGGTAAAAGGAGAGGTCAAAAAGCAACTTCTACCTCTCTCTCTTTTTGGATTAAAAGCATCATCAGATTGGCTTACGAGACTGCCGGACGGCAGCCTCCCGAAAGAATCACAGCTCATTCCACTAGGGCTGTGGCTTCCACATGGGCCTTCAAGAATGAGGCTTCTGTTGATCAGATATGTAGGGCAGCGACTTGGTCTTCACTGCACACTTTTACCAAATTTTACAAGTTTGATACTTTTGCTTCTTCTGAGGCTATTTTTGGGAGAAAGGTTTTGCAAGCCGTGGTGCCTTCCATTTAGGTGACCTGATTTGCTCCCTCCCTTCATCCGTGTCCTAAAGCTTTGGTATTGGTTCCCACAAGTAAGGATGACGCCGTGGACCGGACACACCTATGTTGGAGAAAACAGAATTTATGTTTACCTGATAAATTACTTTCTCCAACGGTGTGTCCGGTCCACGGCCCGCCCTGGTTTTTTAATCAGGTCTGATAATTTATTTTCTTTAACTACAGTCACCACGGTACCATATGGTTTCTCCTATGCAAATATTCCTCCTTAACGTCGGTCGAATGACTGGGGTAGGCGGAGCCTAGGAGGGATCATGTGACCAGCTTTGCTGGGCTCTTTGCCATTTCCTGTTGGGGAAGAGAATATCCCACAAGTAAGGATGACGCCGTGGACCGGACACACCGTTGGAGAAAGTAATTTATCAGGTAAACATAAATTCTGTTTTTTCTACTATTGTACAAGCAAAGCAGTATTTTCTCCTATAGTAGCCTGTTTTTGATTTGGGCTGTTTTCCTTTTGATCTTACTCTCTCCTTTTCTCTTCTGCTTTATCTTTTCACTGGGATATATTGTAAAACTGAAGTGTGATAGACACAGTTTCTTTCTTGTAATTGGCAAGAGTCCATGAGCTAGTGACGTATAGGATATATAATCCTACCAGGAGGGGCAAAGTTTCCCAAACCTCAAATGCCTATAAATACACCCCTCACCACACCCACAATTCAGTTTTACAAATTTTGCCTCCTATGGAGGTGGAGAAGTAAGTTTGTGCTAAGATTTCTACGTTGATATGCGCTTCTCAGCATTGTTGAAGCCATATTCCTCTCAGAGTACAGCGAATGTCAGAGGGATGTGAAGGGAGTATCACCTATTGAATGCAATGATTTCCCTAACGGGGGTCTATTTAATAGGTTCTCTGTTATCGGTCGTAGAGATTCATCTCCTACCTCCCTTTTCAGATCGACGATATACTCTCATATACCATTACCTCTACTGATAACTGTTTCAGTACTGGTTTGGCTATCTGCTTTATGTGGATGGGTATCTTTTCATTAAGTATGTTTTTTATTACTTAAGACACCCCAGCTATGGTTTGGCACTTTATGCATTTATATAAAGTTCTAAATATATGTATTGTACTTATATTTGGCATTAGTCAAGTTCATGTATTGCTCTTGCAAGCTGTATCGAGTCCACGGATTCATCCATACTTGTGGGATATTCTCCTTCCCAACAGTGGCAAAGAGAGCACCCACAGCAGAGCTGTCTATATAGCTCCTCCCTTAGCTCCACCCCCAGTCATTCTCTTTGCCGGCTCTAAGCAATAGGAAGGGTAAAGTGAGTGTGGTGACAAAAATGTTAGTTTTTATTTTCTCCTCCCGATAAACATTCTAGAACTGAGAGCGATATTCAATGCGCTTCAGGCATGGCCTCAGCTGGCTGTGGCCAAATTAATCAGATTTCAGTCGGACAACATCACGACTGTAGCTTATATCAATCATCAAGGAGGAACAAGGAGTTCTCTAGCGATGATGGAGGTGACCAAAATAATCCGATGGGCGGAGACTCACTCTTGCCATCTTTCAGCAATCCATATCCCAGGGGTAGAGAACTGGGAGGCGGATTTCCTAAGTCGCCAGACTTTTCATCCGGGGAAGTGGGAGCTCCATCCGGAAGTATTTGCCCAGCTGACTCAGCTATGGGGCACACCAGAATTAGATCTGATGGCGTCCCGTCAGAACGCCAAGCTTCCTTGTTACGGGTCCAGGTCCCGGGATCCCCAGGCAGTACTGATAGATGCTCTAGCAGTGCCCTGGTCCTTCAACCTGGCCTATGTATTTCCACCGTTTCCTCTCCTTCCACGTCTGGTTGCCAGAATCAAGCAGGAGAGAGCTTCAGTGATTTTGATAGCACCTGCGTGGCCACGCAAGACTTGGTATGCAGATCTGGTGGACATGTCATCTGTTCCACCGTGGACTCTACCGAAGAGACAGGACCTTCTAATCCAGGGTCCATTCAAGCATCCAAATCTAATTTCTCTGCGTCTGACTGCTTAGAGAATGAATGCCTGATTTTATCAAAGCGTGGTTTCTCTGAGTCGGTCATTGATACCCTGATTCAGGCTAGAAAGCCTGTCACCAGGAAAATCTATCATAAGATATGGCGAAAATATCTTTATTGGTGTGAATAAAAGGGTTACTCATGGAGTAAGATAAGGATTCCTAGGATATTGTCTTTTCTCCAAGATGGATTGGAGAAGGGATTATCAGCTAGCTCCTTAAAAGGACAGATATCTTCTTTGTCTATTCTTTTACACAAATGTCTGGCAGATGTCCCAGACGTTCAGGCGTTTAGTCAGGCTTTAGTCAGAATCAAGCCTGTATTCAAACCTCTTGCTCCGCCATGGAGCTTAAACTTAGTTCTTAAAGTTCTTCTTTACGTCTGTTGCACAATCTTGATGTGGTTCGTGCTTTAAAGTTCTACTTACAAGCAACTAAAGATTTCCGTCAAACATCTTCATTGTTTGTTGTCTATTCTGGTAAGCGGAGAGGTCAAAAGGCTACGGCTACCTCTCTTTCTTTTTGGCTGAAAAGCATCATCCGTTTGGCTTATGAGACTGCTGGCCTGCAGCCTCCTGAAAGGATTACTGCTCATTCTACTAGAGCAGTGGCTTCCACATGGGTTTTTAAAAATGAGGCTTCTGTTGAACAGATTTGTAAGGCGGCGACTTGGTCTTCGCTTCATACTTTTTCCAAATTTTCCAAATTCGATACGTTTGCTTCTTCGGAGGCTATTTTTGGGAGAGAGGTTCTACAAGCTGTGTTGCCTTCCATTTAGGTACCTGTCTTGTCCCTCCCTTCATCCGTGTCCTAAAGCTTTGGTATTGGTATCCCACAAGTATGGATGAATCTGTGGACTCGATACATCTTGCAAGAGAAAACAGAATTTATACTTACCTGATAAATTTCTTTCTCTTGCGATGTATCGAGTCCACGGCCCGCCCTGTCTATTTAAGACTGGTAGTATATTTTTATTTAAAAAAAAAAAAAAAAACTTCAGTCACCTCTGCACCCTATAGTTTCTCCTTTTTCTTCCTAACCTTCGGTCAAATGACTGGGGGGTGGGGCTAAGGGAGGAGCTATATAGACAGCTCTGCTGTGGGTGCTCTCTTTGCCACTTCCTGTTGGGAAGGAGAATATCCCACAAGTATGGATGAATCCGTGGACTCGATACATCGCAAGAGAAAGAAATTTATCAGGTAAGCATAAATTCTGTTTTCCTTGTGCAGACTGTCAGTTTCATATTTGCGGAAAATTAACATTTTGAGAAATATTTTTCTTACCTGGGGTTTAGTCTTTTTTTCAAAATTGACTACATTTTTCTTGCAAATTATGGGCAGTATTAGGCCCACGGGTGCGCCATATGCTAGACTTTATTGCGTCATTCTTGGCATGAAAGTACGTCCATTGATGCAAGTTCGTCATTTCCGGCGACGAAGTTGACACCGAGTTCCTTACACAGGGTTGCGTCGTTAGTGACGCGAGTGTGTCATTTCCGGATGTTGTTGGCGCCAAAAAATGTTTACGTTACGTTGTGCGTCATACTTGGCGCCAAATTTTTTCATTAATTTAATACCCCATTGCTATTTGCCTCTTGCCTTTTTCTATGTCAGAGGGCTATGCTATTTGCATTTTTTCCCATTCCTGAAGCTGTCATATAAGGAAATTTACAAATTTTGCTTAATATGTTGTTTTTTATTTTACATTTTGGAAGATGTCTCAATCTGATCCTGCCTCAGAAGTATCTGTTGGAACTTTGCTGCCTGATGTCAGTTCTACTAAAGCTAAGTTCATTATATTTCCGAATGTCATTTGTATTGGTTATCATGGTAAACTTTTACATGCAGATATTGTGTCCATCAGTAAATAGTACATTGCCTGTTGTTGTTCCTTCAACTTTTAATGTACATGTTATACCTATGAAATTTAACAAATTTATTACTGATTATATTCAGAAGGCTTTGTCTGCTATTCTGCCTTCTAATTAATATAAGGTGTTTTAAAACGTCTCATAAGGTTGATGACATTTTTTATGACCGACAACATAATGAATTATGCTCCTCTGATGAGGATCTATCTGATTCAGAAGATCCTTCCTCAGATACTGACACTAACAAATCTACTTATTTATTTAAAATGAAGTATTTTCGTTTTTTGTTAAAGAAGTGTTAATTATTTTGGATATCTTTGAAACAAGTCCTCTTGATATTAGAACTAGTAAATTATGTTTTTTAAACCTCTTGTGGTTACTCCAGAGGTTTTTTCCTGTTCCTGATGCTATTTCTGATATGATTTCTAAGGAATGGAATAAGCCGGGTACTTCTTTTATTCCTTCTTCAAGGTTTAAAAATTTTATCTTTTTACCAGCAATTTCTATAGAGTTTTGGGAAAAGATCCTCAAAGTTGATGGGGCTATTTCTACTCTTGCTGATCGTACCTTTATTCCTATAGAAGATAGTACTTAAGTTCCTTTAGATAGGAAACTTGAATCTTATCTAAGGAAGCTTATTTATATTCAGGTCGTCTCAGGCCTGCAATTTATTTGGCTGATGTTGCTGCTGCATCAACTTATTTGTTGGAAAATTAGCGCAACAAGTATTGGATTCTGATTTATCTAGCATTGTTCGCTTACTGCAACATACTATTCAGTTCTGATGCAATTTTTTGATATCATCAAAGATTGATGTTAGATCTATGTATTTAGGTTTTTTTTAGGTAGAATAATTTTGAAGCTTAAATCTTGGAATGCTGATATGACTTGTTAAAGGGACACTGTACCCCAAAAAATTATTTTGTGATTCAGATAGAGCATGCAATTTTAAGCAACTTTCTAATTTACTCCTATTACCAATTTTTCTTTGTTCTCTTGCTATCTTTATATGAAAAAGAAGGCATCTAAGCTTTTTTCTTGGTTCAGCACTCTGGACAGCAGTTTTTGATTGGTGGATCTAAACTTACATTCTTGCATTTCAAATAAAGATATCAAGAGAATAAAGAAAATTTGATAATAGGAGTAAATTAGAAAGTTGCTTAAAATTGCATGCTCTATCTGAATCATGAAAGAAAATTTTTGGGTACAGTGTCCCTTTAAGTCTAGATTGCTATCTCTTTCTTTCCAAGGTAATAAGAGACCTAAGGGTAAATATAGAGCTTCTAATAGTTTTCGTTCTTTTTGTCAAATAAGGAACAAAAACCTAATCCTTCCCAATGGAATCTGTTTCCAATTGGGAACCTTCATTAATTGGAATAAATCCAACCCATTTAAGAAATCAAAAGCCATCCCCTAAGTCCGCATGAAGGTGCGACTTTCATTCCAGCTCAGCTGGTAGGGGCCAGATTAAGGTTTTTTTCAAGGATGTTTGGATAAATTCTGTCCAAAATCAATGGTTTCAAAGTATTGTCTCTCAGGGGTATCGAATCGGATTCTGAGTAAATCCTCCTATGAGAAGATTTTTTTCTCTCACGCATCCCAGCATATCCAGTTAAAGCTCAGGCTTTCCTGAAGTGTGTTTCAGATCTGGAGTTCAGGCATAGTCATGCCAGTTCCTTTTCAGGAACAAGGTCTGGGGTTTTATTCAAATCTATTCATTGTCCCAAAGAAAGAAATTTCATTCAGACCAATTCTGGATCTGAAAATTTTTTTAATCGTTATGTATGAGTACCAACTTTCAGATGGTGACTTTAAGGACTGTTCTGCCTTTTATTCAGCAAGGACATTTTAGGTCCACTATGGATTTGCAGAATGTATACCTTCATATTCTGATTCATTCAGATCATTATCAGTTTCTGAGATTCTCTTTTCTAGACAAGCATTGCCAATTTGTTGCTCTTCCATTTGGACTAGCAACCGCTCAAAGAATCTTTTTTAAAGGTTCTAGGTACCCTGCTTTATGGAAATCAGAGAGCAGGGTATTGCAGTGTTTCCTTATTTGGACGATATCTTGGTACTAGCTCAGTCTTTACGTTCTGCAGAATCTCACACAAATCAACTAGTGTTGTTTCTTCGGAAACATGGTTGGAGGATCAATTTACCAAAAAAGTTTCTTGATTCCTCAGACAAGGGTTACCTTTTTTTTAGGTTTCCAGATAGATTCAGTGTCAATGACTCTGTCTCTAACAGACAAGAGACGTTTGAAGTGGTTGCAGCCTGTCGGCGCCTTCAGTCTCAGTCATTCCCTTCAGTGGTTATGTGCATGGAAAACTTAGGTCTCATGACTTAGGCATCGGACGTGATTCCCTTTGTTCGTTTTCACATGAGTCCTCTCCAGCTTTTTTTGCTGTATCCATGGTGCAGGGATTATACAAAGATATCACAATTAATATCCTTAAATCCCAATGTTTGACACTCTCTGACGTGGTGGTTAAATCACCAGCGTTTAGTTCAAGAGGCTTTTTTGTTCAGCTAACCTGGACTATGATCACTACAGATGTAAGTCTTTCAGGTTAGAGAGCTGTTTGGGGATCTCTGACAGCACAAGGAGTTTGGAAATCTCAAGAGGCGAGATTACCAATCAATATTTTAGAACAATTTTCAGAGCTCTTCAGTTTTGGCCTCTGTTGAAGAGAGAACCGTTCATTTATTTTCAAACAGACAATATCACAGACAGTGGTATTTGTCAATCAGCAGGGTGGGACTCACAGTCCACAAGCTATGAAGAAGTATCTCGGATACAATGCCTGTCCAGGTCCAGTGATTTTCAGGCGGAAGCAGTGGGTGTGCTGACACTTCCTTGGTGTTATCAACCTGCTCATATTTTCCTGCCTCTAGTTCTTCTGCCAAGAGGGATTTCCAAAGTCATCATGGAACTATCATTTGTGTTGCTGGTGGCTCCAGCATGGCCTCACAGGTTTTGGTATGCGAGTCTTGTTCGGATGTCCAGCTGCCAACTTTGGCCACTTCCGTTAAGGCTGGACCTACTGTCTCAAGGTCTGTTTTTTCCATCAGGTTCTCAAATCATTAAATTTGAAGGTATGGAAATTGATCGCTTAGTGCTAAGTCATAGAGGTTTCTCGGACTCAGTGATTAATACTATGTTACAGGCTCGTAAATCTATTTCTAGAAAGATTTATTATCGAGTTTGGAAGACTTGCATTTCATGGTGTTCTTCTCATAGATTCTGTTGGTATTCTTTTAGAGTTGCAAGAATTTTACAGTTTCTTCAGGATGGTTTGGATAAGGTTGTCTGCAAGTTCCTTGAATGGACAAATCTCTGCTCTTTCTGTTTTATTCACAGAAAGATTGCTAAACTTCCTGATATTCACCGTTTTGTACATGCTTTAGTTCCTATTAAGCCTGTCATTAAATCAATCAAACTCCTCCTTGGAGTTTTAATTTGGTTTTGAGGGCTTTACAGGCTCCTCCATATTGAGCCTATGCATTCTTTTGGCATTTATCTACTTTCTTGGAAAGTGTTGTTCCTTTTGGCCATCTTTTCTGCTAGAAGAGTTTCTGAGTTATCTGCTCTTTCTTGTGAATCTCCTTTTCTGATTTTTCATCAGGATAAGGCGGATTTGCGAACTTCATTTAAATTTTTTAATAAGGTTGTGAATTAACAACATTAGTAGAGAAATTGTTGTCCCTTCCTTGTGTCCTAATCCTAAGAATACTTTGGAAAGATCCTTACATTCTTTGGATGTGGTAAGAACTTTGAAATATTATATTGAAGCTACTAAAGATTTCAGGAAGACTTCTAGTCTATTTGTTATATTTCTTTCATGTAATTAACAAGAGTCCATGAGCTAGTGACGTATGGGATATACATTCCTACCAGGAGGGGCAAAGTTTCCCAAACCTTAAAATGCCTATAAATACACCCCTCACCACACCCACAAATCAGTTTTACAAACTTTGCCTCCAAGGGAGGTGGTGAAGTAAGTTTGTGCTAGATTCTACGTTGATATGCGCTCCGCAGCAAGTTGGAGCCCGGTTTTCCTCTCAGCGTGCAGTGAATGTCAGAGGGATGTGAGGAGAGTATTGCCTATTGAATGCAGTGATCTCCTTCTACGGGGTCTATTTCATAAGGTTCTCTGTTATCGGTCGTAGAGATTCATCTCTTACCTCCCTTTTCAGATCGACGATATACTCTTATATTTACCATTTCCTCTACTGATTCTCGTTTCAGTACTGGTTTGGCTTTCTACAATCATGTAGATGAGTGTCCTGGGGTAAGTAAGTCTTATTTTCTGTGACACTCTAAGCTATGGTTGGGCACTTTATTTATAAAGTTCTAAATATATGTATTCAAACATTTATTTGCCTTGACTCAGAATGTTCAACATTCCTTATTTTCAGACAGTCAGTTTCATATTTGGGATTATGCTTTAATTATCATATTTTTTCTTACCTCAAAAATTTGACTTTTTCCCTGTGGGCTGTTAGGCTCGCGGGGGCTGAAAATGCTTCATTTTATTGCGTCATTTTTGGCGCGGACTTTTTTGGCGCAAAAATTCATTTCCGTTTCCGGCGTCATACGTGTCGCCGGAAGTTGCGTCATTTTTTGACGTTATTTTGCGCCAAAAATGTCGGCGTTCCGGATGTTGCGTCATTTTTGGCGCAAAAAGCATTTAGGCGCCAAATAATGTGGGCGTCTTTTTTGGCGCCAAAAAATATGGGCGTCGCTTTTGTCTCCACATTATTTCAGTCTCATTTTTCATTTGCTTCTGGTTGCTAGAAGCTTGCTGTTTGGCATTTTTTTCCCATTCCTGAAACTGTCTTATAAGGAATTTGATCTATTTTGCTTTATATGTTGTTTTTTCTCTTACATATTGCAAGATGTCTCACGTTGCATCTGAGCCAGAAGATACTACAGGAAAACCTCTGCCTGCTGGATCTACCAAAGCTAAGTGTATCTGCTGTAAACTTTTGGTAGCTATTCCTCCAGCTGTTGTTTGTATTAAATGTCATGACAAACTTGTTAATGCAGATAATATTTCCTTTAGTGATGTACCATTGCCTGTTGCAGTTCCCTCAACATCTAAGGTGCAGAATGTTCCTGATAACATAAGAGATTTTGTTTCTGAATCCATAAAGAAGGCTTTGTCTGTTATTTCTCCTTCTAGTAAACGTAAAAAGTCTTTTAAATCTTCTCTTTCTACAGATGAATTTTTAAATGAACACCATCATTCTGATTCTTTGGACTCTTCTGGTTCAGAGGATTCTGTCTCAGAGATTGATGCTGATAAATCTTCATATTTATTTAAGATGGAATTTATTCGCTCTTTACTTAAAGAAGTACTAATTGCTTTAGAAATAGAGGATTCTAGTCCTCTTGATACTAATTCTATACGTTTAGATAAGGTTTTTAAAGCTCCTCAGGTAATCTTCTTAGACCTGCTATATCATTGGCTGATGTTGCTGCAGCTTCAACTTTTTGGTTGGAAACTCTAGCGCAACAAGTAACAAATCGTGATTCTCATGATATTATTATTCTTCTCCAGCATGCTAATAATTTCATCTGTGATGCCATTTTTGATATTATTAGAGTTGATGTTAGATTTATGTCTCTGGCTATCTTAGCCAGAAGAGCTTTATGGCTTAAGACTTGGAATGCTGATATGGCTTCTAAATCAACTCTACTTTCCATTTCTTTCCAGGGAAACAAATTATTTGGTTCTCAGTTGGATTCTATTATTTCAACTGTTACTGGTGGGAAAGGAACTTTTTTACCACAGGATAAAAAGTCTAAAGGTAAAAACAGGGCTAACAATCGTTTTCGATCCTTTCGTTTCAACAAAGAACAAAAGCCTGATCCTTCGTCCTCAGGAGCAGTTTCAGTTTGGAAACCATCTCCAGTCTGGAATAAATCCAAGCCTGCTAGAAAGGCAAAGCCTGCTTCTAAGTTCACATGAAGGTACGGCCCTCATTCCAGTTCCGCTGGTAGGGGGCAGGTTACGTTTTTTCAAAGAAATTTGGATCAATTCTGTTCACAATCTTTGGATTCAGAACATTGTTTCAGAAGGGTACAGAATTGGTTTCAAGATGAGACCTCCTGCAAAGAGATTTTTTCTTTCCCATGTCCCAGTAAATCCAGTAAAAGCTCAAGCATTTCTGAATTGTGTTTCAGATCTAGAGTTGGCTGGAGTAATTATGCCAGTTCCAGTTCCGGAACAGGGGATGGGGTTTTATTCAAATCTCTTCATTGTACCAAAGAAGGAGAATTCCTTCAGACCAGTTCTGGATCTAAAATTATTGAATCGCTATGTAAGGATACCAACGTTCAAGATGGTAACTGTAAGGACTATATTGCCTTTTGTTCAGCAAGGGAATTATATGTCCACGATAGATTTACAGGATGCATATCTGCATATTCCGATTCATCCAGATCATTATCAGTTCCTGAGATTCTCTTTTCTAGACAAGCATTACCAATTTGTGGCTCTACCGTTTGGCCTTGCTACAGCTCCAAGAATTTTCACAAAGATTCTCGGTGCCCTTCTGTCTGTAATCAGAGAACAGGGTATTGTGGTATTTCCTTATTTGGACGATATCTTGGTACTTGCTCCGTCTTTACATTTAGCAGAGTCTCATACGAATCGACTTGTGTTGTTTCTTCAAGATCATGGTTGGAGGATCAATTTACTAAAAAGTTCTTTGATTCCTCAAACAAGGGTAACCTTTCTGGGTTTCCAGATAGATTCAGTGTCCATGACTCTGTCTTTAACAGACAAGAGACGTCTAAAATTGATTACAGCTTGTCGAAACCTTCAGTCACAATCATTCCCTTCGGTAGCCTTATGCATGGAAATTCTAGGTCTTATGACTGCTGCATCGGACGCGATCCCCTTTGCTCGTTTTCACATGCGACCTCTTCAGCTCTGTATGCTGAACCAATGGTGCAGGGATTACACGAAGATATCTCAATTAATATCTTTAAAACCGATTGTTCGACACTCTCTAACGTGGTGGACAGATCACCATCGTTTAATTCAGGGGGCTTCTTTTGTTCTTCCGACCTGGACTGTAATTTCAACAGATGCAAGTCTCACAGGTTGGGGAGCTGTGTGGGGATCTCTGACGGCACAAGGAGTTTGGGAATCTCAGGAGGTGAGATTACCGATCAATATTTTGGAACTCCGTGCAATTTTCAGAGCTCTTCAGTTTTGGCCTCTTCTGAAGAGAGAATCGTTCATTTGTTTTCAGACAGACAATGTCACAACTGTGGCATACATCAATCATCAAGGAGGGACTCTCAGTCCTCTGGCTATGAAAGAAGTATCTCGAATTTTGGTTTGGGCGGAATCCAGCTCCTGTCTAATCTCTGCGGTTCATATCCCAGGTGTAGACAATTGGGAAGCGGATTATCTCAGTCGCCAAACGTTGCATCCGGGCGAATGGTCTCTTCACCCAGAGGTATTTCTTCAGATTGTTCAATTGTGGGGGCTCCCAGAGATAGATCTGATGGCCTCTCATCTAAACAAGAAACTTCCCAGGTATCTGTCCAGATCCCGGGATCCTCAGGCGGAGGCAGTGGATGCATTATCACTTCCTTGGAAGTATCATCCTGCCTATATCTTTCCGCCTCTAGTTCTTCTTCCAAGAGTAATCTCCAAGATTCTGAGGGAATGCTCGTTTGTTCTGCTAATAGCTCCGGCATGGCCTCACAGGTTTTGGTATGCGGATCTTGTCCGGATGGCATCTTGCCAGCCATGGACTCTTCCGTTAAGACCAGACCTTCTGTCACAAGGTCCTTTTTTCCATCCGGATCTGAAATCCTTAAATTTAAAGGTATGGAGATTGAACGCTTGATTCTTGGTCATAGAGGTTTCTCTGACTCCGTGATTAATACTATGTTACAGGCTCGTAAATCTGTATCTCGAGAGATATATTATAGAGTCTGGAAGACTTATATTTCTTGGTGTCTTTCTCATCATTTTTCTTGGCATTCTTTTAGAATACCGAGAATTTTACAATTTCTTCAGGATGGTTTGGATAAGGGTTTGTCCGCAAGTTCTTTGAAAGGACAAATCTCTGCTCTTTCTGTTCTTTTTCACAGAAAGATTGCTATTCTTCCTGATATTCATTGTTTTGTACAAGCTTTGGTTCGTATAAAACCTGTCATTAAGTCAATTTCTCCTCCTTGGAGTTTGAATTTGGTTCTGGGAGCTCTTCAAGCTCCTCCGTTTGAACCTATGCATTCATTGGACATTAAATTACTTTCTTGGAAAGTTTTGTTCCTTTTGGCTATCTCTTCTGCTAGAAGAGTTTCTGAATTATCTGCTCTTTCATGTGAGTCTCCTTTTCTGATTTTTCATCAGGATAAGGCGGTGTTGCGAACTTCTTTTGAATTTTTACCTAAAGTTGTGAATTCCAACAACATTAGTAGAGAAATTGTGGTTCCTTCATTATGTCCTAATCCTAAGAATTCTAAGGAGAAATCATTGCATTCTTTGGATGTTGTTAGAGCTTTGAAATATTATGTTGAAGCTACGAAATCTTTCCGTAAGACTTCTAGTCTATTTGTTATCTTTTCCGGTTCTAGGAAAGGCCAGAAAGCTTCTGCCATTTCTTTGGCATCTTGGTTGAAATCTTTAATTCATCTTGCCTATGTGGAGTCGGGTAAAACTCCGCCTCAAAGAATTACAGCTCATTCTACTAGGTCAGTATCTACTTCCTGGGCGTTTAGGAATGAAGCTTCGGTTGACCAGATCTGCAAAGCAGCAACTTGGTCTTCTTTGCATACTTTTACTAAATTCTACCATTTTGATGTATTTTCTTCTTCTGAAGCAGTTTTTGGTAGAAAAGTTCTTCAGGCAGCAGTTTCAGTTTGAATCTTCTGCTTATGTTTTTTGTTAAACTTTATTTTGGGTGTGGATTATTTTCAGCAGGAATTGGCTGTCTTTATTTTATCCCTCCCTCTCTAGTGACTCTTGTGTGGAAAGATCCACATCTTGGGTAGTCATTATCCCATACGTCACTAGCTCATGGACTCTTGTTAATTACATGAAAGAAAACATAATTTATGTAAGAACTTACCTGATAAATTCATTTCTTTCATATTAACAAGAGTCCATGAGGCCCACCCTTTTTTGTGGTGGTTATGATTTTTTTGTATAAAGCACAATTATTCCAATTCCTTATTTTATATGCTTCGCACTTTTTCTTATCACCCCACTTCTTGGCTATTCGTTAAACTGATTTGTGGGTGTGGTGAGGGGTGTATTTATAGGCATTTTAAGGTTTGGGAAACTTTGCCCCTCCTGGTAGGAATGTATATCCCATACGTCACTAGCTCATGGACTCTTGTTAATATGAAAGAAATGAATTTATCAGGTAAGTTCTTACATAAATTATGTTTTTCTGGTCCTTGGAAAGGTCAGAAGGTTTCTATTTCCTTGGCTTCTTGGTTAAAGCTTTTGAGCCTCCAGGCTTATTTGGAGCCGGGTAAGGCCCCGCCTCAGAGATTTACAGCTCATTCTACTAGATCAGTCTGCACCTCGTGGGCTTTTAAGAATGAAGCTTCAGTTGATCAAATTTGCAAAGCGACAACTTGGTCTTTTTTTCATACATTTACTAAATTCTACCGTTTTGATGTATTTGCTTCTTCAGAAGCAGTTTTTGGTAGAAAAGTTCTTCAGGCAGCTGTTTCAGTTTGATTCTTCTGCTGATGTTTTTTAAGTTTTTCTTGTCTTTTAAAGAATAAACTTATATTTTGGGTTGTGGATTATTTTTTCAGCGGAAAATGGCTGTTTATTTTTATCCCTCCCTCTCTATTGACTCTTGCGTGGAGTTCCACATCTTGGGTATAGATTTCCCATACGTCACTAGCTCATCGATTCTTGCCAATTACATGAAAGAAAACATAATTTATGTAAGAATTTACCTGATAAATTAATTTCTTTCATATTGGCAAGAGTCCATGAGGCCCACCCTTTTTATGGTGGTTATGATTTTTTTGTATAAAGCACAATTATTTCCAAATTCCTTTGTTGATGATTTTTACTCCTTTCTTTATCACCCCACTACATGGCTATTCTTTAAACTGAATTGTGGGTGTGGTGAGCGGTGTATTTATAGGCATTTTGAGGTTTGGGAAACTTTGCCCCTCCTGGTAGGATTGTATATCCCATACGTCACTAGCTCATGGACTCTTGCGAAAATAAAAAAAAAATGAATTTATCAGGTAAATTCTTACATAAATTATGTTTTTCCTACTAAACAGCTATTTCTCCAACATAGGTGTGTCCGGTCCACGGCGTCATCCTTACTTGTGGGATATTCTCCTCCCCAACAGGAAATGGCAAAGAGCCCAGCAAAGCTGGTCACATGATCCCTCCTAGGCTCCGCCTACCCCAGTCATTCTCTTTGCCGTTGTACAGGCAACATCTCCACGGAGATGGCTTAGAGTTTTTTAGTGTTTAACTGTAGTTTTTATTATTCAATCAAGAGTTTGTTATTTTGAAATAGTGCTGGTATGTACTATTTACTCAGAAACAGAAAAGAGATGAAGATTTCTGTTTGTATGAGGAAAATGATTTTAGCAACCGTAACTAAAATCCATGGCTGTTCCACACAGGACTGTTGAGAGCTACTAACTTCAGTTGGGGGAACAGTATGCAGTCTCTTGCTGCTTGAGGTATGACACATTCTAACAAGACGATGTAATGCTGGAAGCTGTCATTTTCCCTATGGGATCCGGTAAGCCATGTTTATTACGATCATAAATAAGGGCTTCACAAGGGCTTATTAAGACTGTAGACTTTTCTGGGCTAAATCGATTCATTATTAACACATATTTAGCCTTGAGGAATCATTTTATCTGGGTATTTTGATATAAGAATATCGGCAGGCACTGTATTAGACACCTTATTCCTTAGGGGCTTTCCCAAAGCATAAGCAGAGCCTCATTTTCGCGCCGGTGTGGCGCACTTGTTTTTGAGAGGCATGGCATGCAGTCGCATGTGTGTGGAGCTCTGATACTTAGAAAAGACTTTCTGAAGGCGTCATTTGGTATCGTATTCCCCTTTGGGCTTGGTTGGGTCTCAGCAGAGCAGATACCAGGGACTGTAAAGGGGTTAAAGTTTAAAACGGCTCCGGTTCCGTTATTTTAAGGGTTAAAGCTTCCAAATTTGGTGTGCAATACTTTTAAGGCTTTAAGACACTGTGGTGAAAATTTGGTGAATTTTGTACAATTCCTTCATGTTTTTTCGCAATTGCAGTAATAAAGTGTGTTCAGTTTAAAATTTAAAGTGACAGTAACGGTTTTATTTAAAAACGTTTTTTGTACTTTGTTATCAAGTTTATGCCTGTTTAACATGTCTGAACTACCAGATAGACTGTGTTCTGAATGTGGGGAAGCCAGAATTCCTATTCATTTAAATAAATGTGATTTATGTGATAATGACAATGATGCCCAAGATGATTCCTCAAGTGAGGGGAGTAAGCATGGTACTGCATCATTCCCTCCTTCGTCTACACGAATCTTGCCCACTCAGGAGGCCCCTAGTACATCTAGCGCGCCAATACTCCTTACTATGCAACAATTAACGGCTGTAATGGATAATTCTGTCAAAAACATTTTAGCCCAAATGAACACTTGTCAGCGTAAGCGCGGCTGCTCTGTTTTAGATACTGAAGAGCATGGCAACGCTGATACTAATATCTCTGAAGGGCCCCTAACCCAGTTTGATGGGGCCAGGGAGGTTTTGTCTGAGGGAGAAATTACTGATTCAGGGAACATTTCTCAACAGGCTGAACCTGATGTGATTGCATTTAAATTTAAGTTGGAACATCTCCGCATTCTGCTTAAGGAGGTATTATCCACTCTGGATGATTGTGACAAGTTGGTCATCCCAGAGAAGCTATGTAAAATGGACAAGTTCCTAGAGGTGCCGGGGCTCCCAGAAGCTTTTCCTATACCCAAGCGGGTGGCGGACATTGTTAATAAAGAATGGGAAAGGCCCGGTATTCCTTTCGTCCCTCCCCCCATATTTAAAAAATTGTTTCCTTTGGTCGACCCCAGAAAGGACTTATGGCAGACAGTCCCCAAGGTCGAGGGAGCGGTTTCCACTTTAAACAAACGCACCACTATACCCATAGAGGATAGTTGTGCTTTCAAAGATCCTATGGATAAAAAATTAGAAGGTTTGCTTAAAAAGATGTTTGTTCAGCAGGGTTACCTTCTACAACCAATTGCATGCATTGTCCCTGTCGCTACGGCCGCATGTTTCTGGTTCGATGAGCTGATAAAGGCGGTCGATAGTGATTCTCCTCCTTATGAGGAGATTATGGACAGAATCAATGCTCTCAAATTGGCTAATTCTTTCACCCTAGACGCCACTTTGCAATTGGCTAGGTTAGCGGCTAAGAATTCTGGGTTTGCTATTGTGGCGCGCAGAGCGCTTTGGTTGAATTCTTGGTCGGCTGATGCGTCTTCCAAGAACAAGCTACTTAACATTCCTTTCAAGGGGAAAACGCTGTTTGGCCCTGACTTGAAAGAGATTATCTCTGATATCACTGGGGGTAAGGGCCACGCCCTTCCTCAGGATCGGCCTTTCAAGGCAAAAAATAAACCTAATTTTCGTCCCTTTCGTAGAGACGGACCAGCCCGAGGTGCTACGTCCTCTAAGCAAGAGGGTAATACTTCTCAAGCCAAGCCAGCTTGGAGACCAATGCAAGGCTGGAACAAGGGAAAGCAGTCCAAGAAACCTGCCACTGCTACCAAGACTGCATGAAATGTTGGCCCCCGATCCGGGACCGGATCTGGTGGGGGGCAGACTCTCTCTCTTCGCTCAGGCTTGGGCAAGAGATGTTCTGGATCCTTGGGCGCTAGAAATAGTCTCCCAAGGTTATCTTCTGGAATTCAAGGGACTTCCCCCAAGGGGGAGGTTCCACAGGTCTCAGTTGTCTTCAGACCACATAAAAAGACAGGCATTCTTACATTGTGTAGAAGACCTGTTAAAAATGGGAGTGATTCATCCTGTTCCATTAAGAGAACAAGGGATGGGGTTCTACTCCAATCTGTTCATAGTTCCCAAAAAAGAGGGAACGTTCAGACCAATCTTAGATCTCAAGATCTTAAACAAGTTTCTCAAGGTTCCATCGTTCAAGATGGAAACCATTCGAACTATTATTCCTTCCATCCAGGAAGGTCAATTCATGACCACGGTGGATTTAAAGGATGCGTATCTACATATTCCTATCCACAAGGAACATCATCGGTTCCTAAGGTTCGCATTCCTGGACAAGCATTACCAGTTCGTGGCGCTTCCTTTCGGATTAGCCACTGCTCCAAGGATTTTCACAAAGGTACTAGGGTCCCTTCTAGCTGTGCTAAGACCAAGGGGCATTGCTGTAGTACCTTACTTGGACGACATTCTGATTCAAGCGTCGTCCCTTCCTCAAGCAAAGGCTCACACGGACATCGTCCTGGCCTTTCTCAGATCTCACGGATGGAAAGTGAACGTGGAAAAGAGTTCTCTATCTCCGTCAACAAGGGTTCCCTTCCTGGGAACAATAATAGACTCCTTAGAAATGAGGATATTTCTGACAGAGGCCAGAAAATCAAAGCTTCTAGACTCTTGTCGGATACTTCATTCCGTTCCTCTTCCTTCCATAGCTCAGTGCATGGAAGTGATCGGGTTGATGGTAGCGGCTATGGACATAGTTCCTTTTGCGCGCATTCATCTAAGACCATTACAACTGTGCATGCTCAGTCAGTGGAATGGGGATTATACAGACTTGTCTCCGAAGATACAAGTAAATCAGAGGACCAGAGACTCACTCCGTTGGTGGCTGTCCCTGGACAACCTGTCACAAGGGATGACATTCCGCAGACCAGAGTGGGTCATTGTCACGACCGACGCCAGTCTGATGGGCTGGGGCGCGGTCTGGGGATCCCTGAAAGCTCAGGGTCTTTGGTCTCGGGAAGAATCTCTTCTACCGATAAATATTCTGGAACTGAGAGCGATATTCAATGCTCTCAAGGCTTGGCCTCAGCTAGCGAGGGCCAAGTTCATACGGTTTCAATCAGACAACATGACAACTGTTGCGTACATCAACCATCAGGGGGGAACAAGGAGTTCCCTAGCGATGGAAGAAGTGACCAAAATCATTCTATGGGCGGAGTCTCACTCCTGCCACCTGTCCGCTATCCACATCCCAGGAGTGGAAAATTGGGAAGCGGATTTTCTGAGTCGTCAGACATTGCATCCGGGGGAGTGGGAACTCCATCCGGAAATCTTTGCCCAAGTCACTCAGCTGTGGGGCATTCCAGACATGGATCTGATGGCCTCTCGTCAGAACTTCAAAGTTCCCTGCTACGGGTCCAGATCCAGGGATCCCAAGGCGGCTCTAGTGGATGCACTAGTAGCACCTTGGACCTTCAAACTAGCTTATGTGTTCCCGCCGTTCCCTCTCATCCCCAGGCTGGTAGCCAGGATCAATCAGGAGAGGGCGTCGGTGATCTTGATAGCTCCTGCGTGGCCACGCAGGACTTGGTATGCAGATCTGGTGAATATGTCATCGGCTCCACCTTGGAAGCTACCTTTGAGACGAGACCTTCTTGTTCAGGGTCCGTTCGAACATCCGAACCTGGTTTCACTCCAGCTGACTGCTTGGAGATTGAACGCTTGATCTTATCGAAGCGAGGGTTCTCAGATTCTGTTATCGATACTCTTGTGCAGGCCAGAAAGCCTGTAACTAGAAAGATTTACCACAAAATTTGGAAAAAATATATCTGTTGGTGTGAATCTAAAGGATTCCCTTGGGACAAGGTCTAGATTCCTAAGATTCTATCCTTCCTTCAAGAAGGATTGGAAAAAGGATTATCTGCAAGTTCCCTGAAGGGACAGATTTCTGCCTTGTCTGTGTTACTTCACAAAAAGCTGGCAGCTGTGCCAGATGTTCAAGCCTTTGTTCAGGCTCTGGTTAGAATTAAGCCTGTTTACAAACCTTTGACTCCTCCTTGGAGTCTCAATTTAGTTCTTTCAGTTCTTCAGGGGGTTCCGTTTGAACCCTTACATTCCGTTGATATTAAGTTATTATCTTGGAAAGTTTTGTTTTTGGTTGCAATCTCTTCTGCTAGAAGAGTTTCAGAATTATCTGCTCTGCAGTGTTCTCCTCCTTATCTGGTGTTCCATGCAGATAAGGTGGTTTTACGTACTAAGCCTGGTTTTCTTCCAAAAGTTGTTTCTAACAAAAACATTAACCAGGAGATTATTGTACCTTCTCTGTGTCCGAAACCAGTTTCAAAGAAGGAACGTTTGTTGCACAATTTGGATGTTGTTCGCGCTCTAAAATTCTATTTAGATGCTACAAAGGATTTTAGACAAACATCTTCCTTGTTTGTTGTTTATTCTGGTAAAAGGAGAGGTCAAAAAGCAACTTCTACCTCTCTCTCTTTTTGGATTAAAAGCATCATCAGATTGGCTTACGAGACTGCCGGACGGCAGCCTCCCGAAAGAATCACAGCTCATTCCACTAGGGCTGTGGCTTCCACATGGGCCTTCAAGAACGAGGCTTCTGTTGATCAGATATGTAGGGCAGCGACTTGGTCTTCACTGCACACTTTTACCAAATTTTACAAGTTTGATACTTTTGCTTCTTCTGAGGCTATTTTTGGGAGAAAGGTTTTGCAAGCCGTGGTGCCTTCCATTTAGGTGACCTGATTTGCTCCCTCCCTTCATCCGTGTCCTAAAGCTTTGGTATTGGTTCCCACAAGTAAGGATGACGCCGTGGACCGGACACACCTATGTTGGAGAAAACAGAATTTATGTTTACCTGATAAATTACTTTCTCCAACGGTGTGTCCGGTCCACGGCCCGCCCTGGTTTTTTTAATCAGGTCTGATAATTTATTTTCTTTAACTACAGTCACCACGGTACCATATGGTTTCTCCTATGCAAATATTCCTCCTTAACGTCGGTCGAATGACTGGGGTAGGCGGAGCCTAGGAGGGATCATGTGACCAGCTTTGCTGGGCTCTTTGCCATTTCCTGTTGGGGAGGAGAATATCCCACAAGTAAGGATGACGCCGTGGACCGGACACACCGTTGGAGAAAGTAATTTATCAGGTAAACATAAATTCTGTTTTTTAGTTTCGTCCTATCTCTATGGGGATTTATAGCTATTAACACAATTAATTAGAACACTCTAATGCTTGATTTGCTTTTAAATGGTAAGCAGATAAATCAAATTTTTCCCTTCGTCCTTTTAATGATATTGAATTTGTATTTTACACAGGATTAAATCAGGTTCTCAGCCAGCAAGCAAACAACGAAGTAAGTCCTTTGGATAGCCTTATTCAAAGACTACAGCAAGAGCAAGACCAGAGACTGAATGTAGAGGCTGGAAGCAGTATCAACAGCCGCATGGGAAGAGGTATGAATAGCTAGTATATGGCTCAGTTAGCCAACATCAGATCTATTATATGGTGCAGAGATGTTTTAGTCAGACATAACTTTAACACCAAAATTGGAATATATTTTTTTTGCTATTGGTAAAAGAGAAATACACAATTAAAAAAAAAATCTAACTTCCAATTAAACTTGATATTACATTTATCTTTTTAATTGGATAGTTGTAAAAGCATAATACAATTCAAATACACCTTATTCATTTTAGATATTTACTTCCCTTTTTTCCCTTCCTTTCTACCTACCTGCCAGCTCATCAATTTTCTTGGAGAAACTAAAATGCTTAGTGTCAGTAAGTTGTGAGTTAAATGTAATTTCTTTTCTAAGATATGGTGAGTCCACAACGTCCTCAATTTCTAGTGGGAATATCACTCCTGGCCAGCAGGAGGATTCAAAGAGCACCACAGCAAAGATGTTAAGTATCACTCCCCTTACCATAAACCCCAGTCATTCTCTTTGTCTTTGTCAATAGAGTAGGTGAAGTTTTGGTGTCTGAAGAAAATTGGATTTCTTTCGCTACAAGCAAGATTTTAGACGTAGTCCATGCTAATCTCTTCCGTAGGGTATTGGTGACTTTAAAGCATTTAGGAACTTGTAAGGTGGGCCTTGCTGTGTTTTCCTAACATATTTGCTGCCCATGGTATAGAAAGCCAGAGTAGGTTTACTCTGTTCTTTCTCTTTCTACAGGTCTCTGTGAGGAGTATGTGTCCTTTCATGCCTTGTAAACTGTCCTCCTGCCGGATGGCTAGACTGCAGGTAAGTGCTTTTGTCTTCCAGGTTGGAGACTTGCAATAATAAGACTTTATAAAATGCAGTTTTTTGGGACTTTTTTTTTTTTTTTGCAGAGGCATGCACTTTATTCATATGTGAGAGAAATGCGGGAGTTTCTTTCCTAATATGTGGGATTTACCCCCATAGGCTGTATTTTCTTGAGGTTGCCTTTTTATATATTTTATAAATTGCTTGTTTTTCTACTGTAGTTACAGTGGTAAGTAATCTGTGTGGAGAGTGGGAGAATCGGAGCTCAATGGGTGAATTTTCTCCTTTAAGGGCAACATTATTTATTATCTCTGGCATGTTTACTAAATTGTCTAGTTAGCCAGTTTCAGTACTTTCTACTCAGGTTAAGATCCTGAAGGGCCAGCTTTTTAGGTTTTCTGCTTTTGTTGATGTGTTGACTGTGAGATGAAGCGCACTGTTATTTTAACAGTGCACTTCATCTCTTTTCTGCCCAGGTGATTCCACTTATTCCCCTTACAATTCTGTGAATAGTTGTGTATAATTCAAGAAGATGCTAAAATGATTGCAGAGTTTTGGGAAAGCGTGCCAATTCTTTTAGTTGTGCTCTGTTTTCCTGGATTTTGCCACCTCCTTCTCTGTTTGTAAACGGAGCGATGCCATTTTCTTCATAAATGGAAAGAGTCCACAGCGGCATTCATTTTTTTGGGAATTCAGAACCTGGCCACCAGGAGGAGGCAAAGACACCCCAGCCAAAGGCTTAAATACCCCTCCCACTTCCCTCATCCACCAGTCATTCTTTGCCTTTCGTCCCAGGAGGTTGGCAGAGAAGTGTCAGAGTTTGCGTTTAGTCTCTTATGGAGAGTAGTACTCTTTGGAATGGGACTGGAGTTTTAACTAGTCCTGTCAGCTTTTCAGTGAAAGCATGGATGAAAGTGCGGAAATGCAGGGAGAGTCTTTCTGCGAAACCATCCCGATTCATTTATTTAACAGCTCCGTAAAGCAATCGGCGTTGACTAGTTTCGCTATCTGCTTTCTTCTCTCAAATCCATGGCAGAAGCGATGCTACTATCTGTCACACTTGAAGGGCCGTGTTCCTGTTCCACGGCGTAGATTCCGGTAAGATTGTTTAATTTTACTTTCATCATGATTGTATGGTATTATAAATGTTTTCCCGAGAGGCTACCACCTTGCGGGACTAACTATAAATTAGGGTCTCAGTGAGGCTCCTTTCTCTTGTAAGGTGTATCCAGCCCACGGATTCATCCTTGTGGGATTTTCTCCTTCCCTACAGGAAGTGGCAAAGAGAGCACACAGCAGAGCTGTCCATATAGCTCCCCCTCTAGCTCCACCCCCCAGTCATTCTCTTTGCCGGCTCTAAGCACTAGGGTCTCTCTCGGGAGGGTAAAGTGAATGTGGTGTTAGAATTGTAGTTTTTATTATCTTCAATCAAAAGTTCGTTATTTTAAATGGTACCGGTTTGTACTATTTACTCTCTAGCAGAAAAGTGATGAAGATTTCTGCTGAGAGGAAAATTATTTTAGCATGTTGTAACTAAAATCCACTGCTGTTCCCACACAGGACTGAGGAGTACCAGAAAACTTCAGTTGGGGGGAACAGTTTGCAGGGGAACTGCAATAAGGTATGTTCAGTCATTTATTTCTAGACAAGAATGAGATAATGCTAGAAGAGACTGACAATATCCCCATGAGGGGAGGGTAAGCTATGTTCAGAGACTTAGTAAGGAATTGAATGCTTACATAACAGGGCTAATTATGCTGGTTGACACTAATTCAGGGCAATCGATTGTTTTTTTAGGAAAAAAGACACTTTGAAAGTCCTTTTGGGTTCTTTCTGGGGTTATTACCCACATGGCTATTTTTTATTCACTTTGGAGTGATTTCTTAGGCCTCACAGCTCCGGAGTAGAGTTTGCGGGGCCTAATTTTGCGCCTCAGATGCGCAGTTAGAATTACATAGAAGTTCATGCTGCTTCACATGGAGGGTCCTGCTGCTGTTTGAGGGCCTAAAGGAAGCTATATTCCCCCAAATCTGGTCCCTAAGGGCAGGTAGGGCCACAGCAGTGCTGTGGCAAGGTGCTGTAGTAATTTTAACCGGGTGTTGGCTTTAGGCTGCTCCGGTTTGGGCATTAAGGGGTTAATCGTTTTGCTACTAGTGGTGCAATCTTACTAAGGCTTTAGGTACATACTGTGAAAATTTCAAAAGGATTACTGCATTTTTCACTGTTTTGCAAAATTGTGTGCCTTTTTTATCTCTTAAAGGCACAGTAACGTTTTTTCAAATTCTGTTTTTTATTTGATTAAAGTGATTTCCAAGCCTGTTTGTGTATACTACTAGTCTGTTAAACATGTCTGACACCAAGGAAAATCCTTGTTCAATGTGTTTAGAAGCCATGGTGGAACCCCCTCTCAGAATGTGTCCCACTTGTACTGATATGTCTATACACTTTAAAGATCATATTGTTGCACTTAAGAATGTGGCCCAAGATGATTCTCAGACTGAAGGTAACGAGGGTAGCCCGTCTGCCTCTCCCCAAGTGTCACAACCAGTTACGCGCGCTCAAGCGACGCCTAGTACCTCTAGTGCGTCTAACCCTTTTACATTACAAGACTTAGCGGCAGTCATGGATAATTCTCTTGCAGCTTTCTTATCTAAACTGCCCGTGTTACCTCCGTTTTAAGAACAGATTATGAGCATTCTGACGCTTTGGTAGCTGTATCTGATATACCCTCACAACGCTCTGAAGTGGGAGCGAGGGATTTGATGTCTGAGTTAGAAGTCTCTGATTCAGGAAGGGTTCCTCCTCAGACAGATTCAGATACATTGGCTTTTAAATTTAAACTAGAACACCTCCGCGTTTTGCTCAGGGAGGTATTAGCTACTCTGGATAACTTCGACCCTTTGGTGGTCCCAGAAAAATTGTGTAAAATGGACAAGTACCTAGAGGTCCCTGTTTACACTGATGCGTTTCCGGTCCCTAAGAGGATTGCGGATATCGTTACTAGGGAGTGGGATAGGCCAGGTGTCCCCTTTGTTCCCTCTCCTGTTTTTAAGAAAATGTTCCCCATATCTGACCCCATGCGGGACTCGTGGCAGACGGTCCCTAAGGTGGAGGGGGCTATTTCTTCACTTGCTAAACGCACAACCATACCAATTGAAGGCAGTTGTGCTTTTAAAGACCCTATGGATAAAAAATTAGAGGGTTTACTTAAGAAAATTTTTGTTCAACAAGGTTTTCTTCTCCAACCTATTGCCTGCATTATTCCTGTAACTACTGCAGCTGCTTTCTGGTTTGAGGCGCTGGAAGACTCGCTCCAGACGGAGACCTCATATGAGGAAATTATGGATAGAATTAAGGCTCTAAAGCTAGCTAATTCTTTTATCACTGACGCCGCTTTCAAAATAGCTGTTAGCGTAAAAAAATTCAGGGCGCTATGGCTAAAGTCCTGGTCGATGTGTCGTCTAAATCCAAGCTTTTGAACAACCCCTTCAAAGGAAAGACCCTCTTCGGGCCTGAATTGAAAGAGATTATTTCAGAAATCACCGGGGGAAAAGGCCATGCTCTCCCTCAGGACAAGCCCTTTAAGACAAAGAACAAAGCTAATTTTCGTTCCTTTCGTAATTTCAGGAACGGCCCCTCTTCATCCTCTCCGGCTGCAAAGCAAGAGGGTAACGCTTCACAGCCCAAGGCAACCTGGAAACCTTACCAGGGCTGGAATAAGGGTAAACAGGCCAAAAAGCCTTCAGCTGCCACCAAGACAGCATGAAGGGGTAGCCCCCGATCCGGGACCGGATCTAGTAGGGGGCAGACTCTCTCTCTTCGCTCAGGCCTGGGCAAGAGATGTACACGATCCTTGGGCATTAGAGATTGTATCCCAGAGATGTCTTCTAGAATTCAAAGACTCTCTTCCTAGGGGAAGGTTCCACATTTCTCGTCTGTCTACAGATCAGACAAAGAAAGAGGCGTTTTTACGCTGTGTAGAAGATCTACATACAATGGGAGTGATCCACCCAGTTCCAATTGCGGAACAAGGGTTGGGTTTTTACTCAAACCTGTTTGTGGTTCCCAAAAAAGAGGGAACTTTCAGACCCATCCTGGATCTAAAAATTCTAAACAGATTCCTCAGAGTCCCATCATTCAAAATGGAGACCATTCGGACAATCTTACCAATGATCCAGGAAGGTCAATATATGACTACCGTGGATCTAAAGGATGCATACCTACACATTCCTATCCACAAAGATCATCACCAGTTTCTCAGGTTCCCTTTTCTGGATAAGCATTACCAGTTTGTGGCTCTTCCCTTGGGCTTAGCCACTGCTCCCAGAATTTTCACAAAGGTGCTAGGGTCCCTCCTGGCGGTCCTAAGAACGCGGGGCATAGCAGTGGCACCTTACCTAGACGACATCTTAATTCAGGCGCCGTCTTTCCAAAGAGCCAAGTCTCACACGGAGATTGTGTTGGCCTTTCTGAGGTCTCATGGGTGGAAGGTGAACATCAAAAAGAGTTCTCTTTCCCCTCTCACAAGGGTTCCCTTCCTAGGGACTCTAATAGACTCGGTAGAAATGAAAATATTTCTGACGGAGGTCAGAAAATTAAAACTCTTTACTACTTGCCGAGCTCTTCATTCCATTCCCCGGCCATCTGTAGCTCAGTGCATGGAGACAATCGGATTAATGGTAGCAGCAATGGACATAGTCCCTTTTGCTTGGATACACCTCAGACCACTGCAACTATGCATGCTCAAACAGTGGAATGGGGATTATGTATATTTGTCTCCTCAAATTCAGTTGGACCAGGAGACCAGAGATTCTCTTCTCTGGTGGTTGTCTCAGGATCTCCTGTCTCAGGGAATGTGGATCATTGTAATGACCGACGCCAGTCTGTTAGGCTGAGGTGCGGTCTGGGACTCCCTGAAAGTTTAGGGCTTATGGTCTCGGGAAGAAACTCTTCTCCCGATAAACATTCTGGAACGGAGGGCGATATTCAACGCTCTTCAGGCATGGCCTCAACTAGCTGCGTCCAAATTCATCAGATTTCAGTCGGACAACATCACGACTGTAGCTTACGTCAATCATCAGGGGGGAACAAGGAGTTCCCTAGCGATGACGGAAGTAACCAAAATAATCAGGTGGGCGTAGGATCACTCTCAGCAATTCACATCCCAGGAGTAGACAACTGGGAGGCGGATTTTCTAAGTCGTCAGACTTTTCACCCGGGGGAGTGGGAACTCCACCCGGAGGTATTTGCCCAGCTGACTCAGCTATGGGGCACTCCAGAGTTGGATCTGATGGCGTCCCGTCAGAACACCAAACTTCCTCTCTATGGGTCCAGGTCCCGGGATCCCAAGGCGGTATTGATAGATGCTCTAGCAGCGCCTTGGTCCTTCAATCTGGCTTATGCTTTTCCACCGTTTCCTCTTCTCCCTCGTCTGGTCGCCAGAATCAAGCAGGAGAAGGCTTCGGTGTTTCTGATAGCGCCTGTGTGGCCACGCAGGACTTGGTATGCAGACCTAGTGGACATGTCATCTGTCCCACCATGGACATTGCCAATGAGGCAGGATCTTCTAATACAGGGTCCGTTCAAGCATCCAAATCTAATTTCTCTGCGTCTGACTGCTTGGAGATTGAACGCTTAATTCTATCAAAGCGTGGTTTCTCTGAGTCAGTTATAGATACTCTGATTCAGGCTAGAAAGCCTGTCACCAGGAAAATCTACCATAAGATATGGCGGAAATATCTTTGTTGGTGTGAATCCAAGGGTTACTCATGGAGTAAGATTAGGATTCCCAGCATATTGTCTTTCCTCCAAGAAGGATTGGAGAATGGATTGTCAGCTAGTTCATTAAAAGGACAGATATCTGCTCTGTCTATCCTTTTACACAAGCGTCTGGCAGAGTTACCAGACGTTCAAGCGTTTACTCAGGCTTTAGTCAGAATCAAGCCTGTTTATAAACCCGTGGCTCCGCCATGGAGTCTAAATTTAGTTCTTTCAGTTCTTCAAGGGGTTCCGTTTGAACCTTTACATTTCATAGATATTAAGTTGTTATCTTGGAAAGTTTTGTTTTTGGTAGCTATCTCTTCTGCTCGAAGAGTCTCAGAATTATCTGCCTTGCAGTGTGATTCACCTTACCTGGTGTTCCACGCAGATAAGGTAGTTTTGCGTACCAAACCTGGTTTTCTTCCTAAAGTTGTTTCTAACAAGAATATTAACCAGGAAATAGTTGTTTCTTCTCTGTGTCCTAATCCTTCTTCGAAGAAGGAACGTCTGTTACACAATCTTGATGTAGTTCGTTCTTTAAAGTTCTATTTACAAGCAACTAAGGATTTCAGACTATCAACTTCCTTGTTTATCTATTCTGGTAAGAGGAGAGGTCAGAAAGTGACTGCTACCTCTCTTTCCTTTTGGCTGCAAAGCATCATCCGTTTGGCCTATGAGACTGCTGGCCAGCAGCCTCCTGAAACTGTTACTGCTCATTCTACCAGAGCAGTGGCTTCCACATGGGCTTTTAAAAATGAGGCTTCTGTTGAACAGATTTGCAAGGCAGCGACTTGGTCTTCACTGCATTCTTTTTCCAAATTTTCCAAATTCTATACTTTTGCTTCTTCGGAGGCTATTTTTGGGAGAAAGGTTTTACAAGCAGTGGTGCCTTCCGTTTAAGGTACCTGTCTTGTTCCCTCCCTTCATCCGTGTCCTAAAGCTTTGGTATTGGTATCCCACAAGTAAAGGATGAATCCGTGGACTGGATATACCTTACAAGAGAAAACAGAATTTATGCTTACCTGATAAATTACTTTGTCTTGTGGTGTATCCAGTCCACGACCCGCCCTGGCAATTGAGTCAGGTAAATTTTTTTTGTTTAAACTACAGTCACCACTGCACCCTATGGTTTCTCCTTTTTCTTCCTAACCTTTGGTCGAATGACTGGGGGTGGAGCTAGAGGGGGAGCTATATGGACAGCTCTGCTGTGTGCTCTCTTTGCCACTTCCTGTAGGGAAGGAGAATATCCCACAAGTAAAGGATGAATCCGTGGACTGGATACACCACAAGAGAAAGTAATTTATCAGGTAAGCATAAATTCTGTTTTTGTATCTTGGAAGCAAGGGTTAATGTCTCCTGAGGGGGGTTTTAGAACAGGTTTTTTTTAATCATGTTTGTTATGTGATTCAACCTGCTTATGTGTAGTGTTACTTAGGCTCATGGCTTATGGAACATAACGTCCTTTGGAAGTGACACAGCCTTTACGGTCGGGCGCGCTTTTTCTGGACTGTATGGTTTACCTTGTGACTGGGCGTGGTTATGTTTTTGACTCTCCATTTCCGCATTCCTGACATTGTGGCGTCAGAGAAATTCTGATCTGCTGATGTTGGGTTCTTAGGAGGTGGTGAGAGCCCCAACCATTGGGGGTGTCAGGTGCCATTTAAGTTTTTAGTCCAATTTTTTTTATCAATACCCTAGCTATGGAGGAGTCTGATATTGCGGAGAAGGGCATCTCTGTTTCAGCTTCTACTCCTTGCGCAGAATGCGCATTGCCCCGGATGATACTAGCCTATCAGTTATGTTCTGAATGCCGTGTTAGAATGCCCAATTCCTCTGTATCGGGGAATCAAGGCGCCGCTGAGCCATCCGCCTGTGGGGCTTCTGGCCTCTGAGTGGCGAGTTCCCTTCCACCATTGCTTACTACGCATGCAGGTAACCCAGACTTTGCTTATCTTTCTCCGGAAGAAGCTTCTTCCCGCCAGGGGTTTTGGCATGATGTTGCATGTCCATAATTTTGGCACTGGTGCGTATGCAACTTCCTGAAGTGGGTTTTAGATACTGTTTGTGTTCCGTTATCCAGGGCTCTTTAGGTTTGAGTTGGCCTGTTCAGTTCTCTGGGGGAACAACTGTCCCTGAGGCTTCAGGGGGTCATCTTTCGGGGCCGGAGTCGTCTTTCGCTCCGGCGAAGGTATGCTGTGCTTTTCGGTATAGACTGACGCGCCTTCGTGTTCTTTTGAGGCACGCTTTGGCCTTGTCGGACGATCCCATCTTTAATGGATCTGAGACTTCTTAGTCAGCTTCTTCGAATAGCTTGCAGAATTAGACATAAGGGGATGAAGTAATCTTCTTATAGTCTTGTTATCGAGTACTCCTTCCAGTCTGAGCTTGGTAGAACAGCGTCCCTGTTGGGCCGTTCCTGCGGGTGTGTCTGTTCTTTTTAGGCGATAAACCTGCGGGTTGCCTTATCTTTTATTTTATTTTGATTTCAAGCTCATGTTGGTTTTATATTTCCTTCTGGAAGTTTGTCTGGAATCGATACTCATGATTGTTTATTCTCACTGTTGCTTCTAAGGAAGTTTGTTATGGATATGGTTAGTCCTATGTGTGTCTACTGTTTTTTCCCTCTCTAGGGGGGATTCTGTGTGGCCTTGACAGTGATGACCCTTGGTTTCAGGCTGGTCCTGATTGGGTTCAGATCCTTTTGCCTCGAGTTCTAATTCAGACACGTGGCGCCTGTCCTGCCTGCCTGGTCTGGTTGGGCGTTGAGGGCCTCACATATTATTGTGTTATTATTGTTTTATTTTACAAGTTCCAGCTAAGCATCTGAGTGGACCTTAGGGTCAGTGAAGCATGGGGGATTGGTTCAGTCCTTAAATGCCTCTCGAGCTGGTCGACTGGGACTCAGTGGAGTTCTGCTGCGACTCTCTCTTTGATTCCGACTTTACGCTGGGATGTGGAGTGTTTCCTTCCCGCGTGGGTTGGAGGTTGGGAGGATTTAGGACCTCCTTGTCGCCGGTTCTGACGGGCTTGCCTTCTGCGGCTCTTGGAATGTCCTTTCTGGATTTTTTTCCTTTTGACGTTCTCTTCTTCGGATGAGATTTTGGAACTTTGTCCGTTGCTCCTTAGCGGTCTTGGCCGCCTTGTGGGGGGGCTTGCAGCCTTTTTCCTATTTCGGGAATTTAATTGTTCCCTATCAGGGGCGATAGGCGTGTTGTCTCCTTCTGCAAACTTCGCTTAGGGGTTTTTCTACCGGGGTTTGAGATTCTCTGCATTCTTTTTAATTGGGTACGGTCCTATGGTACTCCTGTGGAGATTATGGAGACTAGCCTTTGTTTTTCTCACTCTGCGGGGTCCTCAGTGTTTCTCTGGGTGTTGTTTTAATGCCTGTTTGGGCTCTGGGCTCTTAGTGTGACTCTGTCGTACTTAAGCTCCTTTTGGAGTGTTGGACTCCTGCAAGGGATGGCTGGTGAGGTAGCTCAGTTGGTAGATGCCCTGACTACAAAAAAGACTGTTTAAAAGATCCAAGGTCACAGGTTCATATCACAGAAGGGCTGACTCAGCCCTTCATCCAAAGATTTTTGAGTGAGTCTGGTTCCTTTTTTCCGGGTCAGTCCGGTTATGTTCCCTGTGACGATCCCTTGAACGATTTAGGACTCAGGCCTATAGTTTTTGTTGTGGATCTTCTAGATGTCCGGAAGAATTACGATCCTGTGGCTGGTTCGGTGCAATCCAGTTTTTCCAGGGAACATAGGCTATAAGCTTCAGTCTAGACAGTTGGGACAGGTTTTCTGTGCCTTTTTGACTGAGGTGTGCTCCCCTTTTTGTGGAGTTCCTCGATGTTCATCTATGACGTCTGGATGATTTTCAGTTGGATTTGTTCCTCAGCCTATGACTTCACGTCTTATGAGCTTGTGCGCTGTTCTTTCAATCCTCTCCCCTTCGGGGGGAAGTGGTCCTCCTTATGGAGGTGGGCTTTTCCTCTCTCTGGAGGTTGGTTGTCCTGTCCTGTGTGCAGGTCGTTAGTACAGGTGTTTTTATTCTCTAGACGAGAGCGATCTGCTCTCTGGGGTTCTGTTTCATCTGGGGAGATGATGTCTCCATGTTTGAGACTGTCATAGAGTGTTGTGCTAGGTCTTCTGAGGGCTCAATTGCATTTTCTCTGTTCCTCTCCTATGGGGTTCTCTTTGGAATTCCTATTGTTAGAGCTCTTGGGTTGGCACCCGCGCTCCATTGGTGTGGCTTAGTCCATCCTTTTCCATCCTCTTTCAGGGGATCAGTGTTTGGGTTCTTTTCTGTTCTCCTGTCTTTCAGACCTGACAGCCAGCTGTAGTGGCCTGTGGGTTACTTTCTACCTAGCAAGCGGAAGGTTTGCGGTTTGAAATCAGTTGCAGCCGTTGGCACCTTGTCTGGGTTGGCAGACTTTTGCCAAGACTCTATTGTTAGCCTTGGGTCTGGTGTGCCTTTTTGAGGTTCTGTGCTTTCTCCATATTCAATATATGTAAGTAAGACTGGCATCTTTTTGGTTAAGCCTGTGATGGGTCCACTGCTTAGTGGATGTTTTGCAGTCTGTTGGTTACTGTTTGTGACCTATCCTCTGCTACTCCTACTTGCCTGTAAGTATTTGACCTCTAAGTCATCCTGGTATGACTAGCGTGTGGTGTTGACCCAGGGGTTTGCCTTCTGGGTTTGCTGCACGTATATCGGTTCTGAAGACTTCAATATTTTGAGTTTCCTTGCAGACGACTCTATCTTCAGTTGTTTTTTAGTGTGTGGTTGCACTATCTTTGGGAGAAGTTCTTCTCTGTGCCGGATTCCCGGTTTTAACCTTGGGGATTCTGCACATTCTGGGGTCTGGGCATTGCATCCCCTTGTTTCTCACTGTGAGCTTGACTTGGCTTGTGGACTATCTGCGGGTCAGTGTCCTTGGGTCTTTTCTTTTTCAAAATTTCTCGGCTTCGGACGAAGCGGGGTTCTTGTTGGGTAAGGGTTTTTCAGACATGATGCCCTCAGAAGGGGCCATCTTTGTACTCTCCCGTTTGAGCATTCAGTGTCCTCTATAACTTGGGTATTGTTTTCCCAAAAGTAATAAATGCAGCTGTGGACTCTTTCCATTTATGAAGAAAAACTTAAATTATGCTTACCTAATCATTTTCTTTTCTTTAGATGGAAAGAGTCCACAGCTCCCCACCCGTGTTTTTCTGTGGCGTCTGTAATTTTTCTTCTGGCATTTTTTCACCCTGATATTTCTTCTACTGTTCCTTGTTCCTCGGCAAAAATACTGGGGGAAGAGGGAAGTGAGAGGAGTGTCTTTGCCTCCTCCTGGTGGCCAGGCTCTGAATTCCCAAAAGTAATGAATGCAGCTGTGCACTCTATCCATCAGAAGGAAAGAAAATTATCAGGTAAGCATAATTTACGTTTTTCTGCTATTCTGATGCACTCACGTGACCCCGGCTCCTTCTCTGACGGAGAACGGATTGGCGGTCTTGTCTTCAGTCTCAGTGAGTAAATGCTGAGCCCTCTGATGCTTTATTGGCCATCTCCGATGTACCCTTACAGTGTTCTGATTTGGGGGTGGGGGAATTGCTGTCTGAGGGAGAGCTTTCTGATTCAGGAAAGATGTTCCCTCAAACAGACTCAGATGTGACGGCCTTTAAGTTTAAGCTTGAACAACTCCGCTTGTAACTCAGGGAGGTCTTAGCGACTTTGGATGATTGACCCTATTGTCATCCCACCAGAGAAACTGTGTAAAATGGATAAATATCTAGAGGTCCCTACTTACACTAATGTTTTTCCAGTCCCTAGAAGAATTTCGGACATTGTTACTAAGGAATGGGATAGACCAGGCATTCCGTTCTCTCCCCCTCCTACTTTTAAGAAAATGTTTCCCACGTCTGACACCATTCGGGATTCGTGGCAGACGGTCCCTAAGGTGGAGGGAGCTATTTCTACCCTTTCTAAGCGTACAACTATACCTATTGAGGACACCTATTGAGGACAGTTGTGCTTTCAAAGATCCTATGGATAAAAAATTAGAGGGGCTTCTAAAGAAATTGTTTATTCATCAGAGTTTTCTTCTACAACCTATAGTGTGCATTGTTCCAGTAACTACTGCAGCAGCTTTTTGGTTTGAGGCTCTAAAGGAGTCTCTTAAGGTTGAAACCCCATTAGACGATATTTTGGATAGAATTAAGGCTCTCAAGCTAGCTAATTCTTTTATTACAGATGCCGCTTTCCAAATGGCTAAATTAGCGGCAAAGAATGCAGGCTTTGCTATTTTAGCGCGTAGAGCATTATGGCTTAAGTCGTGGTCTGCTGATGTGTCATCTAAATCCAAGCTTTTAGCTATTCCCTTTAAGGGTAAGACCCTATTCGGGCCTGAACTAAAGGAGATCATTTCTGACATTACTGGAGGTAAAGGTCATGCCCTTCCTCAGGACAAGATGGTTAAAATGAGGACCAAACAGAATAATTTCCTTTCGAAACTTTAAAGGCGGTCCCTCTACTAACTCATCCGCCTCCAAGCAGGAGGGGAACTTTGCTCAATCCAAGTCAGTCTGGAGACCTAACCAGACCTGGAATAAAGGTAAACAGGCCAAGAAGCCCGCTGCTGCTACCAAGACAGCATGAAGGGGCAGCCCCCGATCCGGGACCGGATCTAGTAGGGGGCAGACTTTCTCTCTTCGCTCAGGCTTGGGCAAGAGACATTCAGGATTCCTGGGCATTAGAAATTGTGACCCAGGGGTATCGTCTAGAATTCAAGGATTCTCTCCCAAGGGGGCCATTTAATCTTTCACGTTTGTCTGTAGACCAGACAAAAAGAGAGGCGTTCTTACTCTGTGTAGAAGACCTATATACCATGGGTGTAATCTGCCCAGTTCCAAAATTAGAGCAGGGGTTTTACTTCAATCTGTTTGTGGTTCCCAATAAAGAGGGATCCTTCAGACCGATTTTAGATCTCAAAAGTCTAAACAAATTTCTCAGAGTCCCATCGTTCAAGATGGAGACCATACGAACAATTTTACCAATGATCCAGGAGGGTCAATATATGACCACCGTGGATTTGAAGGATGCCTATCTTCACATTCCTATCCACAAAGATCATCACCAGTTCCTCAGGTTCGCCTTCCTGGACAAACATTTACCAGTTTGTGGCCCTTCCTTTCGGGTTGGCCAGAGCTCCCAGAATTTTCACAAAGGTGCTAGGGTCCGTTCTGGCGGTTCTAAGGCCGCGGGGCATAGCAGTGGCGCCCTATCTGGACGATATTTTGATTCAGGCGTCAACTTACCATCTAGCCAAATCTCACACGGACATCGTGTTGGCTTTTCTAAGAACTCACTGGTGGAAAGTGAACATAAAAAAAGAGTTCACTTGTTCCTTTGACAAGAGTTCCATTCCTAGGAACTCTGATAGACTCGGTAGACATGAAAAATTTTCTGACGGAGGTAAGAAAATCAAAGATCTTAACTACTTGCCAAGCACTTCATTCCATTCCTCGGCCATCAGTGGCTCAGTGTATGGAGGTAATTGGATTAATGGTAGCGGCAATGGACATAGTTCCGTTTGCTCGCTTACATCTCAGACCACTGCAGCTGTGCATGCTCAGAAAGTGGAATGGGGATTATGCGGATTTATCTCTGCGGATAAATCTGAATCTAGAGACCAGAGACTCTCTTCATTGGTGGTTGTCACAGGATCATCTGTCCCAAGGAATGTGCTTCCGCAGGCCAGCATGGGTCATAGTGACGACGGACGCCAGCCTATTGGGCTGGGGTGCAGTCTGGAATTCCCTGAAGGCTCAGGGTGTGTGGACTCAGAGTCCCTACTACGAATAAATAATCTGGAACTGAGAGCGATATTCAACGCGCTTCAAGCGTGGCCTCAGCTGGCTTTGGCCAAATTCATAAGATTCCAGTCGGACAACATCACGACTGTAGCATATATCAATCATCAAGGGGGAACAAAGAGTTCTCTAGCGATGATAGATGTTTCCAAAATAATTAGATGGGCAGAGACTCACTCTTGCCATCTATCAGCAATATATATCCCAGGAGTGGAGGACTTGGAAGTGGATTTTCTAAGTCGTCAGACTTTTCATCCGGGGAAGTGGGAGCTCCATCCTTAGGTGTTTGCAAAATTGATTCATCAATGGGGCACACCGGAATTGGATCTGATGGCATCTCGTCAGATTGCCAAACTTCCTTGTTACGGGTCCAGATCAAGGGATCTTCAAGCAGTAATGATAGATGCTCTAGCAGTACCTTGGTCGTTCAACCTGGCTTATGTGTTTCCTCCTTTTCCTCTCCTACCTCGTCTGATTGCGAGAATCAAACAGGAGAGGGCTTTGGTAATCTTGATAGCGCCTGTGTGGCCATGCAGGACTTGGTATTCAGACCTGGTGGAAATGTCATCTCTGCCACCGTGGAAACTGCCACTGAGACAGGACCTTCTCATTCAGGGTCCGTTCCAACATCCAAATCTAATTTCTCTGCAACTGACTGCCTGGAGACTGAACGCTTGATTTTATCTAAGCGGGGATTCTCTGAGTCGGTCATTGATACCTTGATTCAGGCTCGAAAGCCTGTCGCTAGGAAAATTTACCATAAGATATAGCGTAAATATCTTTATTGGTGCGATTCCAAAGGCTACTCATGGAGTAAGATCAGGATTCCTAGGATTTTGTCCTTGCTCCAAGAAGGATTGGAGAAGGGGTTTATCAGCTAGTTCCTTAAATAGACAGATTTCTGCTTTGTCAATCTTACTACACAAGCGTCTGGCAGATGTCCCAGACGTTCAGTCGTTTTGTCAGGCTTTGGTTAGAATTAAGCCTGTGTTTAAACCTGTTGCTCCGCCATGGAGTTTGAATTTAGTTCTTAATGTTCTTCAAGGGGTTCCGTTTGAACCCATGCATTGCATAGATATTAAACTTCTATCTTGGAAAGTTCTGTTTTTATCTCGAAGAGTTTCTGAGCTATCTGCGTTACAATGCGACTCGCCTTATCTTATATTCCATTCTGATAAGGTGGTTTTGCGCACTAAACCTGAATTCTTCGTAAGGTTGTTTCAAATAAGAATATTAATCATGAAATTGTTGTTCCTTCTCTGTGTCCTAATCCTTCTTCTAAGAAGGAGCGTCTGTTACATAATTTGGACGTGGTTTGTGCCTTGAAGTTTTACTTGCAAGCGACCAAGGATTTCCGTCAAACATCTTCTCTATTTTTTGTCTATTCTGGAAAGCGTAGAGGTCAAAAAGCTACGGCTACCTCTCTTTCTTTTTGGCTGAAAAGCATCATCTGTTTGGCATACGAGACTGCTGGACAGCAGCCTCCTGAAAAAATTACAACTCATTTTACTAGAGCGGTGGCTTCCACATGGGTGTCAGCCTGTGGAAGGTAATCTCACCCCTGTAAAGGAGAGAGGGAATTTTAGGACCACAACTGCAGCTTTAAAAGTGTTGTGAAAGTATCAATGATTCTGTATAGGTGAAGGGAGGCAGCAAGGTTCAGAATCAATGGATACAGTTCACTTTTATTATAAGGATAGGTGAGACAATGGCTGAGACCACAGAGCATATAGCCCCACTCAGTATTGACAAACTGGTTCCCACTTAAATAATAACATGCAATTGCAAGGTTAAGGAGTTAAACAGATAGTATCTGATCATAATTGGCAGCACAGATAACAGTACAAGAAAAAGGCAAAATACAGCTAATGACACTTGAGCTTTTTAAGGTACTGAGACTGACAAATAACGAAGTTAGGTAAATATTAGCGCATTTGAATACGAAGGCATCTTAACTAAAAGTTCTGAGACATGTCTGGAGTAAATGTTGAATATTGGTAACTTACTGCGGTACAGGAGTGAAGGAAGCGCTTTTTAAAGTTACTATAGAAGTAATGGGTGAGTGGTGTCTGGACACAGAGTAGTTCCCCTGCAGAGTCTGGGGATTTGCAGCGTGTGCGATGGCGTGTGACGTCACCGCTTGCCGGTTCCGGTCCTGTGTTTGGTAGAGAGGTGAGCTGCGTCTGTCTCAAAGGTTGCAAGGAAGTTTGAGGGTGAGAAGCTGGATTCAACAATCAAGCAATTTGGTATGAGTAGGAGGGAAATTTAAACAGCTTGATGGGGAGGAGATTATGTAAGTGTGAAAAGACACAGCTATACAAAGGATAAAGCAAAGAACTTAGGCAGTCATGACAGGACCCCCCCCCCAAGGATCAACTCCGGGGATCGGGTCCAGGGCGATCAGGACAACGTTCATGGAACCTGGCCACCAATCGGGGGGCAGATAGATTAGAAGCCGGTTCCCAGGAGTCCTCAGAATCAGGATAGCCCTTCCAATGAACCAGATACTGAAGCTGCCCTCGAAAGCGTCGGGAGTCCAACACATCTTGTACCTCATACTCCAGGGTGGCATCCTGCAGATGAGGAAGTATAGGAATAGAAGGATCATGGTGACGAAGCTGTCTATAAGGCTTGAGGAGAGACACATGAAAGGTAGGATGGGATTTCAGATTTGCTGGTAAGGCGAGGGTGACAGCATTCATATTCACAATCTTTACGATGGGGAATGGTCCAATAAAACTGGAAGACAGTTTCCTGGAAGGAAGGGGTAAATGTAGATTACGTGTCGATAACCAAACGTAGTCACCTACAGCATATTTAGGCGAGGGAATCCTTTTCTTGTCAAAATGAAATTTATACCGATCCTTGGCGATGCGAATATTTTCAGCAGTTAATGAAAAGGATTCACTAATAGTGTTGATGAGGTCATTCACAACAGGACAAGTGTTGCCGACCATAGAATCCCATTCAAAAGAGGGATGGAAACCATAATTAATGAAAAACGGTGTGGAGTTAGTAGAGGAATGAATGGAATTGTTGAAGGCGAATTCTGCGTATGGCAGAAGTTGGGTCCAGTTCTCTTGTTTAGCTGAGATGAAACATCTTAAGTATTGTTCAATGCACTGGTTTGTTCTTTCAGTCTGGCCATTAGTTTGTGGATGGAAAGAGGTACTGAGACGTCTAGAAATACCTAGTGAGTGACAAAGTTGTTTCCAGAAGTGGCTGGTAAATTGAGTACCCCTATATGAGGTGATACTATTCGGGAGTCCGTGATACTTGAACACATGGTGGATCATTAAGGAAATGGTTTCAGAAGAAGTTGGGAGTTTATGGTAGGGCACAAAATGTGCCATTTTACTAAATAGGTCCACGACTACTAATATGGTGTTATTCCTTTCTGAGATAGGCAGGTCGACTATATAGTCGATAGCTATGTCTCTCCAAGGACGGTCAGGAGTCGGTAAGGGGATCAATTTTCCGTACGGGGGAGTCCTCCCTTTTTTAGTAGTTTCGCAGATCATACAGGTCTTAACGTAATCCGCGATATCGGAGAGGTAAGTTGGCCACCAAAAGTATCTGGAGACTAATTCTTGAGTTTTCTTTATGCCCATATGTCCAGCAGATGGGGAGTCATGTAAAGTTTTTAAGACTGTTGGTCTGAGACTGTTGGGTACATAGATTTGTTGTTGGTGATAATACAACCCATCCGTGTGTAAATCCAAGACCTGTAATGGTTTATTTGAGTCAGTCTGTTGTGCCGATTTGAACTGATTGTTTTGTTCTACAGTTAAAGCTAAGAACCTGTCTAGAGGAATTAAGGGTGAGAGGTTTGGATGCGGAACTTGGTCCACCAAGTGTCTTGAGAGGGCATCAGCCTTCTTGTTCTTGTTTGCAGGACGGTAGGTGATAAGATAATTAAACCTAGCCAAGAATAGGTTCCAACGGACCTGCCGTGCACTAAGAGTCCTATTAGATTGTAAGTATTCTAGATTTTTGTGATCCGTGTAGATCAAGATTGGAAGACTGGTCCCTTCCAGAAGGTGTCTCCATTGTTCTAATGAAGTCTTGATTGCTAACAGTTCTTTATCCCCAATTGGGTAGTTGATTTCAGCTGAATTAAGTAATCGTGAATAGAAGGCGACAGGGTGTAGAGGGTCCTTAGGAGTCAACCTCTGGGAGAGGATTGCTCCCAAAGCATAATTAGATGCATCCACTTCCAGGATATACTGTAACTTAGAATTAGGGAATTGGAGGATAGGGGCCGTAGTGAAAGCCTTTTTTAAAAAGTTGAAAATTTGTTCTAAATCATCGTTCCATCGAAAGTGTGTATCAGATTTGGTCAAGTTAGTTAATGGTCTTGTCAAATCAGCGAAATTTTTAATAAACTTCCTGTAGAAATTGGCGAAACCCATGAACCTTTGTATATCCTTTTTACTTTTTGGGGAAGGCCAATTTTGGATTACCGATATCTTATCATTATCCATCTGGATACCTTGGGGTGATACAATATAACCTAGAAATTTTATTTCTTTGGAGTGAAATAAGCATTTTTCTAGTTTGACATATAGAGAATTTTCTCTCAACCGTGTTAATACTAGGGTAACATGTTTGATGTGTTCTGTACGTGAGGTAGAGAATATGAGTATATCATCCAAATATATCACCATAAATAAATCCAAAAAAATCCTTAAAAATGTCATTTATAAAGTATTGAAAAGTAGCCGGGGCATTACAGAGGCCAAATGGCATCACAGTATATTCAAATAAGCCGTAACGTGTACGGAATGCTGTAAGCCATTCATGACCCTCCTTGATACGTACTAAGTTGTAAGCCCCTCTGAGATCCAATTTAGTGTATATAGTAGCATCTTGTAATCTATCAAGGAGTTGGGGAATTAAAGGCAAAGGATAGCGGTTTTTTATTGTACGCTTGTTTAGTTCTCTGTAATCAATAATGGGTCTTAGGGACTGATCTTTATTTTTAACAAAAAATATTCCAGCCCCAGCTGGGGAGGTGGAAGGACGTATAAAGCCTTTCTTTAAGTTATCAGCCAAATAAGTTTTAAGGTGTTGTAACTCAGGTTCTGAGAGGGGAAATATATGGCCGTAAGGTATATCAACACCTGGCAGGAGATCAATAGGGCAGTCATAAACCCTATGAGGTGGTAGATTCTCTGATTCTTTTTTATCAAAGACATCAGCGAATGTAATGTATTCCTTGGGGATTTGTAATGGAACATCTAGTAAAATTTGTTCCTGATGGAGACACAAATCTTTACAATATGGAGAATTAAAGAGAACTTGTGAAGTTGACCATTGTATAGTGGGATCGTGTTGTTTAAACCAAGTGATACCAAGTATAATGGGATATAGAGGTGAGGGTATAACATCAAAAGTAAGATACTCTGTGTGTTGGTCATGTGTGGTGAGCCTTAATGGTATGGTATGGTATAAGATGGGTCCTGAAGTTATTTCATTACCATCAATAAATCGAAGTACACTAGGCACCAATTTCTTAACAAGTGGAATTTTATTTACAGTAGTGAATTGGTGATCTATATAATTATGGCTCGCTCCAGAGTCAAGGATTGCTTGTGAGTTGAGTCTTTGCTGATCCCACTGTAATAAGATAGGAAGGGAGCAATGATTAGACTGTGTTTGTTTAGCAGATAGACATATATTTGTAGTGTTCATCTTACCCTTCCTACGCTGTAATTGAGAGCAGTCCTTTACAGTGTGATCAATCCCTCCACAATACATACAGAGATCTAAAGCTTTTCTTCTTAGTTTCTCCTGTTGAGTTAATGGACCTCTGATGAAACCGAGTTCCATAGGAATTTCAGAAATTTTTGTAGGTGTTTTAGGTGGGGGTAATGTAGTAGCTGTATGTTTAGTGGATGATTCTAAGTGTGACCTTTCTGAGCGTCTCTCTCTGATGCGTCTATCTAAAGTGATGCTTGCATCTATTAGGAGTTCTAAAGTATCTGGGAGGGGTTGTCTGGCTAGCTCATCCTTGAGAGTATCTGAGAGGCCTAGGCGGAATTGATTGCGTAATGAGAGGTCATTCCACTGTGTATCTGGGGACCATTTCTTAAACTCTGCGATGTAGTCCTCCACAGGCCTTTTATGTTGTCTCAGAGACCTCATTGCTGTCTCAGCAGACAGCTGTTTGTAGGGATCATCATAAAGCTGTCCCATTGCTTTAAAAAACTGATCAAATGAGTACAGCAATGGGTCATTGGTCTCAAAAAACAAATTAGCCCATATACGTGGTTCACCACGCAGATAAGAGATTGTGGTGAGAACCTTCAAATGATCATTGAAATATGTTTTGGGTTTTAGTTGGAAGTATAAGGAACATGAATTTTTGAATTCCCTAAATTCTGAACGAATACCACTAAATGTTTGTGGAGGATTAGGTTGGGGTTCACTAGAACCAATACTTGTAGTGAGTGTATCAATTTTATCATTGATGTATTGCTTTAAAGCAGAATTTTCTAACTGTAGTGTATTTAACCCTGTAGTGAGGTTATCTACAGTTTGTGTTAATTTCTCTACATGAGCTAATAAGGCTGCTGGGTCCATAGTAGGGCTTGATTGTTATTGTCAGCCTGTGGAAGGTAATCTCACCCCTGTAAAGGAGAGAGGGAATTTTAGGACCACAACTGCAGCTTTAAAAGTGTTGTGAAAGTATCAATGATTCTGTATAGGTGAAGGGAGGCAGCAAGGTTCAGAATCAATGGATACAGTTCACTTTTATTATAAGGATAGGTGAGACAATGGCTGAGACCACAGAGCATATAGCCCCACTCAGTATTGACAAACTGGTTCCCACTTAAATAATAACATGCAATTGCAAGGTTAAGGAGTTAAACAGATAGTATCTGATCATAATTGGCAGCACAGATAACAGTACAAGAAAAAGGCAAAATACAGCTAATGACACTTGAGCTTTTTAAGGTACTGAGACTGACAAATAACGAAGTTAGGTAAATATTAGCGCATTTGAATACGAAGGCATCTTAACTAAAAGTTCTGAGACATGTCTGGAGTAAATGTTGAATATTGGTAACTTACTGCGGTACAGGAGTGAAGGAAGCGCTTTTTAAAGTTACTATAGAAGTAATGGGTGAGTGGTGTCTGGACACAGAGTAGTTCCCCTGCAGAGTCTGGGGATTTGCAGCGTGTGCGATGGCGTGTGACGTCACCGCTTGCCGGTTCCGGTCCTGTGTTTGGTAGAGAGGTGAGCTGCGTCTGTCTCAAAGGTTGCAAGGAAGTTTGAGGGTGAGAAGCTGGATTCAACAATCAAGCAATTTGGTATGAGTAGGAGGGAAATTTAAACAGCTTGATGGGGAGGAGATTATGTAAGTGTGAAAAGACACAGCTATACAAAGGATAAAGCAAAGAACTTAGGCAGTCATGACAATGGGCTTTTAAAAACGATGCTTTTGTGTAACAGATTTGTAAGGCTGTGACTTGGTCTTCCCTTCATACCTTTTCCAAATTTTCCAAATTTGATACTTTTGCTTCTTCTGAGGCTATTGTTGGGAGAAAAGTTCTTCAAGCAGTAGTGCCTACTGTTTAGGTATCTGTCTTGTCCCTCCTGTTCATCCGTGTCCTGTAGCTTTGGTATTGTATCCCACAAGTAAAGGATGAATCCGTGGACTCGTCATATCTTGTAGAAGAAAAGGAAATTTATGTTTTTCTGATAAATTGATTTCTTCTAAAATACGACGAGTCCACGGCCCTCCCTGTCAATTTAAGACAGATTATATTTTTTTGTTTAAAACTTCAGTCACCTCTGCACCTTTTAGTTTCTCCTTTTTCTTACTATACCTTTGGTCGAATGACTGGGGGGTGGAGTCAAGGGAGGAGCTATATAGACAGCTCTGCTGTGGTTCTCTTTGCCACTTCCTGTTAGCAGGAGGATAATATCCCACAAGTAAAGGATGAATCCGTGGACTCGTCGTATCTTAGAAGAAATTAATTTCTCAGGTAAGCATAAATTTCCTTTTTTTACTTTTTTGTCACAAGCTCACGCTCTCGAATGGCTGTCGCTCACATAGGATACTTAAAGAGATAGTACACCTTAAATAAACGGCCCTCTAAGAGTTGCTGGCACTCCTTCTCTTAAGAGCCTAAAGTGATGGTTCTCTCTATCTAGATATCCACATATAGACTGCTATATAGTTGGAGTTGATTGTGGGCACATTTTATGTTTTTGCACAGGAGTATATAGATTGGTTCAGTGGTCTATTCCTATTTATATTATGTTTATCCTGTCCTAAGGCTAGTCTATGGAATATTAAAGTGACAGCGCACAATTTATTTTTTGCAATTTTGCCTGTTTGTTCATGGAGCTAGAGTTTTGCTCCTTTGGACAAGTGTATGTTATACCTTATTTCTTATTGATTTATTGTTTCTTTTTGTTTGGAAGGAACAGTAAATTTAAAAAGTTATATGTTTTGATTGCCTCATGTCTCTCATAATGATGCTGTTTAGGCATTGCCACAGCTTTCTCTTCAACCGTCCCAAGCCTTAAAGGGATACTAAACCCAATTTTTTTTCTTTCATGATTCAGATAGAGCATGAGATTTTAAGGAACTTTCTAATTTACTCCTATTATCAATTTTTCTTTGTTCTCATGCTATCTTGATTTGAAAAAGCAGTACTGTAAGCTTTAGAGCCAGCCCATTTTTTGCTCAGCACCTGGGTAGCACTTGCTGATTTGTGGCTAAATGTAGCAAACCAATCAGCAAGTGCTACCCAGGTGCTGAACTAAAAATGGGCTGGCTCCTAACCTTTCATTACTGCTTTTTAAAATCAAGATAACATGAGAACAAAGAAAAATTGATAATAGGAGTAAATTAGAAAGTTGCTTAAAATTGCATGCTCTATCTGAATCATGAAAGAAAAAATTTGGGATTAGTATCCCTTTAATGGCTACACATATAGTGCCCTGCTTTTCCTCTGTCTCTTGGAGGAGTTTATTTGCCTTTTACACAGGTATCTTCTGCGGTATCTGCAACATTTTCTGTTTTTTTCCGATGTTAAAGGCAAAATGCAAGAGGAATATACTAGATTCAGATAGTAAGGTTTCTGTCCTATCTACTGCTACGTAGGTTGCCCTTTCTCATACGTCTGATGAGGAGGATAAGTTGGTAGCCTCTGAGGCTGAAATCTTAGATTCTGATGCTGAAGTAGTATCCTTCAGATTTATAGGGGCAGTCTAGTCCAAAATAAACTTTCATGATTCAGATAGGGCGTATAATTTTAAACAACTTTCCAATTTACTTTTATCACCAAATTTGCTTTGTTCTCTTGATTCATATGCTAATTTCTTAGACCTTGAAAGCCGCCTCTTATCTGAATGCATTTTGACAGTATTTCACCACTAGAGGGCGTTAGTTCATGTGTGTCATATAGATAACACTGTGCTCAACACGTGGAGTTACCTAGGAGCCAGCACTGATTGGTTAAAATGCAAGTCTGTCAAAAGAGCTGAAATAAGGTGGCAGTTTGCAGAGGCTTAGATACATGATAATCACAGAGGTAGAAAGTGTATTAATATAACTCTGTTGGTTATGCAAAACTAGGGAATGGTTAATAAAGGGATTAGCTATCTTTTAAAACAATAAAAATTCTGGTGTAGACTGTCCCTTTAAGCTTGAACACCTCCGTGTATTGTTAAAGGACGTTTTGGCTACTTTGGACGACTCCGATACGCCTGTCGGTGTCCAACCTAAGCAATCTAGTTAACTTAATAGTTACTATGATGTTCCTTCCTCTGGGGAAGTGTTTTCCTTTTCTAGACTGTGCAACAGAGATTATTTCACAGGAATAGGAGAAGCCAGGGATACCTTTTCCCGTCTTCTGTCTTTATAAAGATATAGATATACAAGCACACAGTACAGTTGCAGCACACGATAAATTATCCAATCACTGTGAGTGTATCGCTGTGTAAAAGCAATGTAGTGACGTAAGCACATCAGTGTTAAACAGTTTATAAAAGTATGAACATATACACAGTGAACATCGTATGTCCTTATATCCTGAAGGTGGGATTGCAGTGACAATAAATATCGCTGGTGATACAATATACACGGCAATTTAGTAATGCATGTAAGTAAACAAGGCTGTAAGGTAAGCCTGGTGATCTCGCCGCTCTGGAGCTCCACCTCAGGACATCCTATTAGCAGGTAGGGAAACGCTCCTCTGGTTCCCGGATGCACAGGCAATGAATATATAAAGAAGTTACCTGTAGTAGGACATAACACATCCGCGGGGCATGGGTGCAAGTAAAAATAGACTTTATTGTAAGTCATACAACAGATATAGGTAAGCTCAGAACTGAGCTGAAAACAACTTGAACGTCCGACACGTTTCCTGCCCATAGGCACTTCGTCAGGGACTAAACATGTTAATACACACACAGCTTAAAATAGGCACACCTAGCTACGTCATAATAGAAGCACCTGCTAATTAGTGTTAAAGGAACAGCATATAGTACATGATAAAGAACATACTTAGAAATCTTGAGAGATACATATATAAAGTTCTATTGCAAGCCACAATTGTATCACCCTGTAGTCTCTGTATATGAATCTTGTATCGATATCAGGTACATGTGGAAGATACAGTTAAACTGACTTGACCAAACAATAATAAACGAGCGAATCTCACTATTCTCTGATGTTACCATAAAGCAAATGGTAGCAGATGGGCATAAATGACAAGCAAATAAAAGCTAAAAAATAATAATGTCGTTGTTTTATCAGTTGTTGAAGGGGCTCACAGAGACTTTCTAGATCGGCACACATGAGATTATAAGATAGTATTGATATAATAAAGTGTAACATATGTGGCCGCCAATTCTGTGCTCCTGAGGTTTCACACCCGTTAAATATATGGTGTGAGGGAGAAAAAAGGAACCCAGGAATTCTGTTTCACACAAACATCCAATAACCGGACCGTGTAGAGGAATGTGAAACTAAAGTAACAAACTTGTTTAAATAAATCCCACAGAACGAATCTTATGTGTGTATGCGTGAGAAACAATAAAAAGCTGTGAAAGATGAAAGAAAATGATGCATGTGCATAAATGAGAGAACAGTATGTAACTATGCAAGAATAAAAATGCAAAGATAGAATAAAAATGCATTGAGTGTGAAGACATAAAAAATAAATACTTGAAATAGTGGTGAGTATTAAACTCTTTCCACCAGGAAACGTACTTGAAATAATAATATATGTTAAATTTCTCAATATCTAGAAAGGACGAGTAGCAGTATAAACAAGTCCTGCTCCTTAGTAATATAGGTGAGCTGAAATGTAAATTTACTAGAAAAGTCAATGTGCTAATCATATCTTCTTTAACTGATCTAGACATGAATTAATAAAGTGAGAACAAAAACGTAAGTGTTTGTGTTAAAAAAAGCAAAAAACAAAATTTGGTTATGTTACAAGGCTAAAGTGACATATGGTGCAATGACCCATGGTTGAGGCCTTTCACTAATTTAATTAAATTAAAAAGGCCTATACACTATAAAACCTGTAGTGGCAAGGATGTATGTGAAGAAACACAAATTGGGGCTTCATTAGATGTATATTGGTTTGAAGGGATCAAAACTAGGTCCAAAAAGTACCACATTTATAAAGTATTCAGAATATTAAACTAAACCAAACTAAACAAGGAACTCAGTCCACAAAATATCTGAGGTCTGTGATTTTGTTGATACCCTGGGGAACGCCTGTAGATAGTGTAAAAATCCAAAAGGCTTCTTTTCTATTGAGGACAGCTAGTCTATCTCCCCCTTTAATATCATAAGGGGCGTGGTCTATGCCTTGAAAGCTAAACATGGTCCCCAGGTTAGTATAATTGATGGGAATGTTCATAGAAATGAAGTGTGCAACAAAATGTTTGGCCACAGGTGTAGAAGGTGGGTCATGTTTGATAGAGAGCAAATGCTCTCTAATTCTGTCTTTGAGAAGTCTGGTGGTCCTACCTACGTATTGTTTGCAGCAAATGTTACAATTAATTAAGTATACCACAAATTTCGAATTACATGATAATCTGTATCTGATGTCAAAAGTTTTCCCTGTAATCGTGGATTTAAATTGGGTACCTGCGGTGACAAGTTCACAACTTTTACAGGGGATTTTTCTGCATCTATAAAATCCCATTGCTGGTTGCAACCAAGTGTTAACTCCCTTAGTGGAAAAATCTCTACTTAGATGATTACCAATGGTTTTGGCTTTTTTACTGACTAGTCTGATGCCCTGATTCTTTAAAGAATCATGTAAAAGGGCATCTCTATCTAGAACCGGTAAATATTTTCTTATGATGTTACTAATACGATTGAATTGTCTACTGTAACTGGTTGAAAAAGTTATAGGTGATTCAGGACTAAGTTTCTTTCTCTTGTAAGATGTATCAAGTCCACGGATTCATCCTTTACTTGTGGGATATTCTCCTTCCCAACAGGAAGTGGCAAAGAGAGCACACTGCAGAGCTGTCCATATAGCTCCCCCTCTAGCTCCACCCCCAGTCATTCTCTTTGCCGGCTCTAAGCAATCGGAAGGGTAAAGTGAATGTGGTGTTAGAATTGTAGTTTTTATTTTCTACAAGCAAGAGTTTGTTATTTTAAATGGTACCGGTGTGTACTATTTACTCTCTAGCAGAAGGGAGATGAAGATTTCTGCAGGGAGGAAGATGATTTTAGCATGTTGTAACTAAAATCCACTGCTGTTCCCACACAGGACTGAGGAGTACTAGAGAACTTCAGTTGGGGGGAAAGGTTTGCAGGTTAGGCTGCAATAAGGTATGTTCAGTCATTTATTTCTAGACAAGACTGTGATAATGCTAGAAAAGACTGTTAATATCCCCATGAGGGAAGGGTAAGCTGTATTCAGAGACTAAGTATGGAATTTCAAGCTTACATAACAGGGCTAGTTTATGCTGGTTGACACTACTTCAGGGCAAACGTTTTTATTGAAAAATTCGTTTTTTGAGACACTTTGAAGGTTCCTTTGGGTTTCTTTCAGGGGTTGTTACCCACATGGCTATTACTAAAACACTTGGGAGTATTTCTTTAGGCCTCACAAGCACCGGAGTGAGGTGGGAGGGGCCTAATTTCGCGTCTCAGATGCGCAGTTATTTTGACTAGAAGTTCAGGCTGTTTCACATGGAGGGTCCTGCTGCAGTTTGAGGGCCTATAAGAAGCTTTTTCCCCACAAATCTGGTTCCTAAGGGTAGGTAGGGCCATAGCAGCGCTGTGGCAAGGTGCTCTAGTTTCTTTAACCGTTTTTTTTGGCTTACTGTCGATCCGGTTCGGGCATTAAGGGGTTAATCGTTTTTATTGCTAGTGGTGCAATCTTACTAATGCTTTAGGTACATACTGTAAAAATTTCGAAAAGTTTGCTGCATTTTTTCACTGTTTTCCAAAATTGTGTGCCTTTTTTATCTCTTAAAGGCACAGTAACGTTTTTTTCAAAGTGTGTTTTTACTTGATTAAAGTGATTTCCAAGCCTGTTTCTATTACTACTAGTCTGTTAAACATGTCTGACACCAAGGAAAATCCTTGTTCAATGTGTTTAGAAGCCATGGTGGAACCCCCTCTCAGAATGTGTCCCACTTGTACTGATATGTCTATACACTTTAAAGAACATATTGTTGCACTTAAAAATGTGGCCCAAGATGATTCTCAGACAGAAGGTAACGAGGTTAGCCCGTCAACCTCTCCCCAAGTGTCACAACCAGTTACGCCCGCTCAAGCGACGCCTAGCACCTCTAGTGCGTCTAACTCTTTTACCTTGCAAGACTTGGCGGCAGTTATGACTAATACCCTCTCAGTGTTTTTATCTAAACTGCCTGTGTTTAGTAGCCGTATCCGATATACCCTCACAACACTCTGAAGTGGGGGCGAGGGAAGTGCTGTCCGAGGGAGAAATTTCCGATTCAGGAAAGGTTTCTCCTCAGACAGATTCAGATACTTTGGCTTTTAAATTTAAACTAGAACACCTCCGCTTATTGCTCAGGGAGGTATTAGTTACTCTGGATGACTGCGACCCTATGGTGGTTCCAGAGAAATTGTGTAAAATGGACAAGTACCTAGAAGTTCCTGTTTACACTGATGTGTTCCCGGTCCCTAAGACGATTGCGGATATTGTTACTAGGGAGTGGGATAGACCAGGTATTCCCTTCGTTCCCCCTCCTGTTTTTAAGAAGATGTTCCCCATATCTAACCCCATGCGGGACTCGTGGCAGACGGTCCCTAAGGTGGAGGGAGCTGTTTCTTCACTTGCTAAACGCACAACTATACCAATTGAAGACAGTTGTGCTTTTAAAGACCCTATGGATAAAAAATTAGAGGGTTTACTTAAGAAAATTTTTGTTCAACAAGGTTTTCTTCTCCAACCTATTGCGTGCATTGTTCCTGTAACCACTGCAGCTGCTTTCTGGTTCGAGGCGCTGGAAGATGCGCTCCAGACGGAGACCTCATATGAGGACATTATGGACAGAATTAATGCTCTTAAGCTGGCTAATTATTTTATCACAGATGCCGCTTTCCAACTAGCTAAGTTAGCGGCAAAGAATTCAGGTTTCGCCATTTTGGTGCGCATTTTGGCTAAAGTCCTGGTCGGCCGATGTGTCGTCAAAATCCAAACTATTGAACATCCCTTTCAAAGGAAAGACCCTCTTCGGGCCTGAATTGAAAGAGATTATTTCAGAAATCACTGGGGGAAAAGGCCATGCTCTCCCCCAGGACAAGTCCTTCAAGACAAAGAACAAACAAAATAACTTTTGTTCCTTTCGGAATTTCAGGAGCGGTCTCGCTTCATCCTCCGCTGCTGCAAAGCAAGAGGGTAACACTTCACAACCCAGGGCAGCCTGGAAACCTTACCAGGGCTGGAACAAGGGTAAACAGGCCAAGAAGCCTGCAGCTGCCTCCAAGACAGCATGATGGGGTAGCCCCAGATTCGGGACCGGATCTAGAAGGGGGCAGACTCTCTCTCTTCGCTAAGGCCTGGGCAAGAGATGTACACGATCCCTGGGCCTTAGAGATTGTATCCCAGGGATATCTTCTAGAATTCAAGGACTCCCCTCCAAGGGGAAGGTTCCACATTTCTCGTCTGTCTTCAGACCAGACAAAGAAAGAGGCGTTCTTACGCTGTGTAGAAGACCTACATACAATGGGAGTGATCCACCCAGTTCCAATTGCGGAACAAGGACTGGGTTTTTACTCAAAACTGTTTGTGGTTCCAAAGAAAGAAGGAACTTTCAGACCAATCCTGGATCTCAAAATTCTAAACAAATTCCTCAGAGTCCCATCATTCAAGATGGAGACCATTCGGACAATCTTACCAATGATCCAGGAGGGTCAATATATGACCACCGTGGATTTAAAGGATGCGTATCTACAGATTCCTATCCACAAAGATCATCACCAGTTTATCAGGTTCGCCTTTCTGGACAGGCATTACCAGTTTGTGGCTCTTCCTTTTGGTTGGTCACTGCTCCCAGAATTTTCACAAAGGTGCTAGGGTCCCTCCTGGCGGTTCTAAGACCGCGGGGCATAGCAGTGGCGCCTTATCTAGACGACATCTTAATTCAGGCGTCGACTTTCCAAAGAGCCAAGTCTCACACGGAAATCATATTGGCCTTTCTGAGGTCTCACGGGTGGAAGGTGAACATCAAAAAGAGTTCTCTCTCCCCCCTCACAAGAGTTTCCTTCCTAGGAACTCTGATAGACTCGGTAGATATGAAAATATTTCTGACGGAGGTCAGAAAGTTAAAACTCTTAACCACTTGCCGATTCCTTCATTCCATTCCTCGGCCATCTGTAGCTTGGGCTGGGGTGCAGTCTGGGACTCCCTGAAAGCTCAGGGCTTATGGTCTCGGGAAGAGGCTCTTCTCCCGATAAACATTCTGGAACTGAGGGCGATATTCAACGCGCTTCAGGCATGGCCTCAGCTAGCTGCGGCCAAATTCATCAGATTTCAGTCGGACAACATCACGACTGTAGCTTACGTCAATCATCAAGGGGGAACAAGGAGTTCCCTAGCAATGACGGAGGTAACCAAAATAATCAGGTGAGCGGAGGATCACTCCTGCCATCTCTCAGCAATTCACATCCCAGGAGTAGACAACTGGGAGGCGGATTTTCTAAGTCGTCAGACTTTTCACCCGGGGGAGTGGGAACTCCACCCGGAAGTATTTGCCCAGCTGACTCAGCTATGGGGCACTCCAGAATTGGATCTGATGGCGTCCCGTCAGAACACCAATCTTCCTCTTTACGGGTCCAGGTCCCGGGATCCCCAGGCAGTACTGATATATGCTCTAGCAGCGCCTTGGTTCTTCAATCTAGCCTATGTTTTTCCACCGTTTCCTCTCCTCCCTCGTCTGGTTGCCAGAATCAAGCAGGAGAGGGCTTTGGTGGTTCTGATAGCGTCTGCGTGGCCACGCAGGGCCTGGTATGCAGACCTAGTGGACATGTCATCTGTCCCACCATGGACACTACCAGTGAGGCAGGACCCTTTCAAGCATCCAAATCTAATTTCTCTGAGTCTGACTGCTTGGAGATTGAACGCCTAATTCTATCAAAGTGTGGTCTCTCTGAGTCGGTTATTGATACCCTGATTCAGGCTAGAAAGCCTGTCACCAGGAAAATCTACCATAAGATTTGGCGAAAATATATTTTTTGGTGTGAATCCAAAGGTTACTCATGGAGTAAGATTAGGATTCCCAGGATATTGTCTTTTCTCCAAGAAGGATTGGAGAAAGGATTATCAGCTAGTTCCTTAAAAGGACAGATATCTGCTTTGTCTATTCTTTTACATAAACGTCTGGCAGAGGTACCAGACGTTCAAACATTTAGTCAGGCTTTAGTCAGAATCAAGCCTGTTTATAGACCTGTGGCTCCGTAATGGAGTCTGAATTTAGTTCTTTCAGTTCTGCAAGGGGTTCCGTTTGAACATTTACATTACATAGATATTAAGCTTTTATCTTGGAAAGTTTTGTTTTTGGTAGCTATCTCTTCTGCTCGAAGAGTATAAGAGTTATCTGCTTTACAGTGTTATTCACCTTACCTGGTTTTCCATGCAGATAAGGTAGTTTTGCGTACCAAACCTGGTTTTCTTCCTAAGGTTGTGTCTAATAAGAATATTAACCAGGAAATTGTTGTTCCTTCTCTGTGTCCTAATCCTTCTTCGAAGAAGGAACGTCTGTTACACAATCTTGATGTGGTTCGTGCTTTAAAGTTTTATTTACAAGCAACTAAGGATTTCCGACAAACACCTTCATTGTTTGTTATCTATTCTGGTAAGAGGAGAGGTCAGAAAGCGATTGCTACGTCTCTTTCCTTTTGGCTGAGTAGCATCACTTGTTTGGCCTATGAGACTGCTGGCCAGCAGCCCCCCGAGACAATTACTGCTCATTCTACCAGAGCAGTGGCTTCACATGGGCTTTTAAAAATGAGGCTTCTGTGGAACAGATTTGTAAGGCAGCGACTTGGTCTTCGCTGCATACTTTTTCCAAATTTTACAAATTCGATACTTTTGCTTCTTCGGAGGCTATTTTTGGGAGAAAGGTTTTACAAGCAGTGGTGCCTTCCGTTTAAGGTACCTGTCTTGTTCCCTCCCTTCATCCGTGTCCTAAAGCTTTGGTATTGGTATCCCACAAGTAAAGGATGAATCCGTGGACTCGATACATTTTACAAGAGAAAACAGAATTTATGCTTACCTGATAAATTACTTTCTCTTGTGATGTATCGAGTCCACGGCCCGCCCTGGCTATTAAGTCAGGTAGTGTTTTTGTTTAAACTACAGTCACCACTGCACCCTATGGTTTCTCCTTTTTCTTCCTAACCTTCGGTCGAATGACTGGGGGGTGGAGCTAGAGGGGGAGCTATATGGACAGCTCTGCTGTGTGCTCTCTTTGCCACTTCCTGTTTGGAAGGAGAATATCCCACAAGTAAAGGATGAATCCGTGGACTCGATACATCACAAGAGAAAGTAATTTATCAGGTAAGCATAAATTCAGTTTTTTTGGAACATCCTTTAATAGTTCCTCTCTATTCATTCTTTCCACCTCACTGCTAACTCTTTCAAGAGAACTACCGTCATATCCCCTCACTAAGAGGCGCTTAAACAAAGTCAGAGCTTGTTCTCTGTATGTATGAATGTTACTGCAATTGCGTCTAAGTCGCATGTATTGCCCCTTAGGAATGGCCTTCTTAAGGTGTACTGGATGATGAGTCCGCTCGTAAAATTGTGTTCCCTGAAGTGGGTTTCCTAAATGTGGAGGTTTTAATAGAATGTGAAGCATTGTCCAATGTTAATGTAATGTCCAAGAAGGGTATACTTTCCTTGGATGCTGAAAAAGTGAACCCCAAATTGGAGTCATTATTATTCAAATATTCAACAAAGTCACTTATTACATCAAAATCCCCATTCCATAGTATAACCAAATCACCTATAAACCTCCTATAAAACTTTATACACGACTTAAAGGGGTTATTGTCATGAAAAATCTTTTGAAATTCGAAATTCGTTAAATAAAGATTTGCATATGATGGTGCAAACTTTGCACCCATGGCGGTGCCCTGGTTTTGTACATAATGTGTACCTTCAAATGTAAAATTGTTATGATTTAAAAGAAATTTTGCACCATCACATACAAATCTAATGAACTTATCATCAAATGCAGTGTACATTTCAAGCATAGTTTGCAGTGCCTCTAAACCCCGATTATGGGGTATGCAAGAGTATAATGATGTAACATCAATAGTAAGTAAGATGTCCCCTTCTGAAACATGTAGAGAATTTAACAGCCTTTATAAGTGTTTGGTATCTCGGAGATATGCTGGGGTTGCTTGGACAATTGGTTGTAGGACTGTATCAATAAAAGACCCTAACTTCTCCCCAAGGGACCCTACCCCAGAAATGATGGGGCGTCCTTGGGGGAGACTCCCTGGATTTGTGTATTTTGGGCAAATGTTTGAAGACTGGTGCAATAGGGAAATGTACTATAAGCGTGTCTGCCTTATGTTTAGTAATAACACCCTGTATGACATAATGATCAAGAAAGCTATTAAATTCAGTAATTAACTTTTTAGTTGGATTAAATGTTAGCCTCCTATACGTGATAATGTCACAGAGCTGTCTATATGCCTCCCGGGTGTATTGTACCCTATCCTGTATTACTATACATCCGCCCTTGTCTGAATTTTGTATAATAAGATCCTTATTGTCCTGCAATTTTCTCAAGATATTTTTGTCTCTCTTTGAAAAATTATTGCCCCTACCATGGCTGTGGATGGAATTTGTATCTATCTCTCTAGCTAAAGCATGAGAATCTTTTCAACCAAACTTTGAAAAACCTCAATAAAGTCACCTCTCATTTGTATTGGGTAAACATATTTACCTGTACTTGTATTTTTAATATTAGGTATGCTTAAATTACTAAATAAATAGACATTACTAAATAAATTGACAATAAATTAAGTTTGGCATTGATTCTCAAAATTAAAGCCATGTATGTCAGTATCAGTAATGGTGACATTTAAGAATGCATTATTTGGCTCTCCTTCTTGAGTGCTACTTGATGTCAAATCAGCCTCGTGTTCCGGAGCAGTATTACTACTCGCCAAAGCAAAATGTCTCTTTAATGTGAGCTTTCTAGTAAACATGTAGCTAGGTGTGCCTATTTTAAGCTGTGTGTGTATTAACATGTTTAGTCCCTGACGAAGTGCCTACGGGCAGGAAACACGTCGGACGTTCAAGTTGTTTTCAGCTCACTCCTGAGCTTACTTGTACCCTGTATCTGTTGTATGTCTTACAATAAAGTCTATTTTTACTTGCACCCATTCCCCGCGGATGTGATATGTCCTACTACAGGTAACTTCTTTATATATGTCTTTATAAAGATGTTTCCTGTTGCTTACTCCATCCATGATCCATGATTCATGGTGCACGGTGCCTAAAGTTGATGGGGCCATTTCTACTCTGGCTAAGAGACCTACGATCCCTATAGAGGATAGCTGCTCTTTTAAGGATCAGTTAACAATCTGTAGGCTTATTTGAAGTTTGTATTGCCACTGTGTCAAATGCGGCATCTTTTGGTGCAATGCCTTGTCTGATCCCATTCTGGAAGAGACTCCTTTGGAGGAGATCCAAGACAGAATTTTGGATGCTACCATGCAAGTTATTAAGCTGGGAGCCAGTATATCTGGCTTTGCTGTGCTAGCCTGCTGGGTGTTGTGGATAACTTCCGGGGATTTTTCCTCTAAGTCCAAGCTTCTGGCGCTTCTTTACAAGGGTAAAACCTTGTTTGGTCCTGGTCTGTCAAAATATTTCTGATTTTACGGTTGGGAAAGAGTCTTTTCTACTACAAGAATAGAAAAATAGATCTGAAAGCATGGATATGAGATGTCTCAGAGAGGCTGTGGACATAGTATCTCAGGGTTACTAAATAGAATTCATATATTTTTCTCCCAGAGGCAGGTTCCACCTCTCAGTTTATCCAGATAAAAAGAGGCATTTTTGTAATGCATTCAGAGAGTGATTGTTCCAGTTCCTGTAAAGGAACAGGGTCTAGGATTCTATTCCTCCTGTTTGTGGTTCCTAATACAGAGGGAATTTGTCGTCCTCCAGGACTATTTTTCTCAGGGTACCGTCCTTCAAAATGGAATCCATTCGTTCCATTCTTCCTTTGGTCCATGAGGGTCAGTTCTTGACGACCAATTACCTGAAGGACGCATAGCTTCAAGTTCCTGAGATTTGTCTTTCCTACAGTGGGGCCCTACCTGGATGAAATACCTCTGGTGGCAAAGGAAAAGAGATACTGGCTGAGAACCAGGAGTCCCAGGTTCAAATCTAGGCACGGACGTGACCAATTCCTTACATATTGGTTTGGGTGCCATCTTTTCAACACAAAGCCTTTCATACAGAGATCTTATTGTTTTTTTCAACGTTTTACGGGTGGAAAGTGAATCTGGGAAAGTGTTCCTGCTACAAGGGTAGTTTTTCTTGGGGACCATAATAGATTCCTTATCTATGAAACTATTCCTGACAGAGTTCAGAAAATCAAAGATTCTTGCCTCTCTCTGCAGTCTACTGATCGGCCATCAGTGGCTCAACGTATTTAGGTAATTGGTCTGATGGTCGATTCCATTTGAGAGCTTTGCAGTAATGCATGCTCAGACAATGGAACGGGGACTATTCAGATCTGTCTCAGAGGATAGCTCTAGATTAGGCTACATCCTGTGCTGGATTTCTCAGGAGCATCTGTCTCAGGACACGTGCTTCCGGAGACCTTGCTGGGTGAATGTGACCACGGATGCCTGCCCGCTGGGCTGTGGAGCAGTCTGAAACTCGTTAAAGGCGCAGGGACTATGGACTCAGGAGGAGTCTGCTCTCCTCATAAATATCTTGGAGTTGAGAGTGATTTTCAATGATCTGATGACTTGGCCTCAGTTGTCCTTAGCCTAGTTTATCAGGTTCCAGTTGGACATTTCTCCTCAGTGACTTACATCTACCACCAGGGGGAAACTTGGAGTGCCTTATCTATGATGGCTCGGATTGTTCTATGGGCAGAAGCTCACAATTGTTGTCTGTCTGCCATCCATATTCCAAGTATGGTCTACTGGGAAGCGGATTTCCTGAGCAGACAGACATTTTATCTAGGTCGAGAGATCCCCAGGCCGCCCTGATAGATGCTCCGGCGGTTCCTTGGGATTTCAGTCTGGCATATGTTTTCTCCGTTTGCTCTCCTTCCATGAATCATTGCTCGTATCAAATAGGAGAGAGCATCGGTAATTCGAATAATTCCTGCAGGGCCTCGCAGGATCTGGTATGTAGACCTAGTGAAGATGCCAACTGTTCCACCTTGGAGGTTGCCTCTGAGGTAGGACCTTCTAACCCAGGGTCTATTCCTTGATCCAAATCTCGTTTCTCTGAAGCTGACTTCTTGGAGATTGAACGCTTAATTCAATCTAAGCTTGTTTTTTTAAGTCAGTCATTGAGACCATGATTCAGGCTCGCATGCCTGTTACTAGAAAGATTTACCATAAGGTATGGCGTAAATACCTTTATTGGTGTGAATCTAAGGGCTACTCTTGGAGTAGGGTCAGGATTCCTAGTATTCTGTCTTCTCCAGGAAGGTCTGGAGAAGGGATTGACAGTTAGTACTCTGAAGGGTAAGATTTCTGCATTATCTATTTTGTTACACTTGCGTCTGTGCCATACGAATGTGAATGTGCCATATGTGCAATCTTTTTGTCAGATCCTGCTCAGAATCAGACCTGTGTTTAAGTCTGTTATTCCTCTATGGAGCCATAACCTTGTTCTTAAGGTTTTGCAGAAGGCTCTGTTTGAGCCATTGAATTCCATAGATATTAAGTTGTTATCTTGGAAGGCTTTGTTTCTTATTGCTATCTCTTCTGCTCTGAGAGTCTCGGAACTCTCGGCTTTGCAGTGTGATTCACCTTGCATTATCTTTCATGCTGATAAGGCGGTTCTTCGTACTAAATTGGGGTTTCTCCCTAAAGTGGTTTTTAGATAGAAATATTAATCAGGAAGTTGTTGTTCCTTCTCTATGTCCTAATCCTTCTTCTGATAAGGAACGTTTGTTGCACAATTTGTATGTTGTGCGTGCTCTAAAATTCTACCTATAGGCGAATAGGGATTTTCGCCAGTCCTCTGCCCTGTTTGTTTGTTTCTCTGGAAGACGCAAAGGTCAGAAAGCTACTGCTACTTCTCTTTCTCTCTGGTTGAGAAATATAATTCGTTTTGCTTATGAGACTGCTGGTCAGCAGCCTACTGAGAGAATTACAGCTCACTCCACGAGGTCTGTCTCCTCTTCTTGGACTTCCACAGAAGCTTCATTTTTGAAACACATTTGCAAAGCTGCAACTTGGTCCCCTCAGCATACTTTTTCCAAATTTTACAGATTTGATACTTTTGCATCGGCTGAGGCTTCTTTTGGGATAAAGGTTCTTCAAGCGGTGGTGCCTTCTGTTTTGGTCTGCCTGTCTTGTTCTCTCTCCCTAGTCATCTGTGTCCTCTAGCTTGGGTATTGGTTCCCACTAGTAATTGAGAACGCCGTGGGCTCACCATATCATAGGAAAGAAAACAAAATGTATGCTTACCTGATAAATTTCTTTCTTTCCGAATATGGTGAGTCCACGACACCACCCTTTTCTTTAAGACCGTTATTTTTGACTAAACCTCAGGCACCTTTAAATCTTTGTGTTATTCCTTTTACCATTTCCTTCCGGTCAAATGATTGGGATTTATGGGTAGGGGAGTGGCACTTAACAGCTTTGCTGTGGTGCTCTTTGCCGCCTCCTGCTGGCCAGGAGTTATATTCCCACTAGAAATTGAGGACGTGGTGGACTCACCATACCCGGAAAGAAATACATTTATCAGTAAGCATAAATTTTGTTTTTATTTAATTAACGTTAAAAGTTTTAAAGCAAGGTTATTAATACTAGAAATAGAACTCAAATAACCGTTAAATACAGTAGACTTGCATAATAAACAAATACATAATACAAAACAGTATACTTGTACCTTGAATTTCAAATGAGTAGTAGATTTTAGTTTTCCTGACAAATTTCAGTTACGTCCATTTCCCTGCCCCCTGTATTATGTGACATCCATCAGCCAAACACACACTGACAATTACAAGCACACACATATTTTATGTGAACTGTTGCACCTGGTCAGTAGAAGGTGCTTTCAAAAGTTTGCACATTTAAAAAAAATTGTGCACATTCATTCCAAGTAATTTTTTATTTTTGGCACAATTTACTTTTATTGTTAGAGTCTTCTATAGTTTTGAGCACAGAATTTGTCGTTTGATTATATTTTAGCTACACAATCATAATGTGTTACTTGTAATAGTGTGTAACTTAAAGGGACACTGAACCTATTTTTTTTCTTTCATGATTCAGATAGAGCATTCACTTTTAAGCAACTTTGTAATTTAAGCAAATTTTTCTTTGTTATTTTGCTATCTTTATTTGAAAAAGAAGGCATCCAAGCTATGGAGCCATCAATGTTTTGGTTCAGAACCATGGACAGAAATTTTTTATTGGTGCTGTCCAATCAGCAAGGACAACCCAGGTTGTTCACCAAAAATGGGCCGGCATCTAAACTTACATTCTTGCTTTTCAAATAAACATACCAAGAGAATGAAGAAAATTTGTTGATAGGAGTAAATTAGAAAGTTGCTTAAAATTGCATGCTCTATCTGAATCATGAAAGAAAAAATGTGGGTTCAGTGTCCCTTTAAATGCTATATAACAAATTTTGGAAACACGTTTTCAATTTTCTGTCTCTGTATAAAATTGGTTAGACCACTACCCTGTATGTTATTTTTCAGCTTTCCCTCTGCAATTGATTATTATTTATGGGGTTCAGGAAAAAAGTTGTGTGTATAAAATTCAGGATTCCATTTAAACACATTTTTCCATCTAAAGGGGTGGAGAGTCCACAGATTCATTCATTACTGTTGGGAATTAAGAACTTAGCCACCAGGAGGAGGCAAAGACACCCCAGCCAAAGGCTTAAATACCTCCCCCACTTCCGTCATCCCCCAGTCATTCTTTGCCTTTCGTCACAGAAGGACGGCAGGGAAGTGCTGATGATCGGAGTAGTCTCTTATGGAGTGTAGTACTCTTCGCATTGGGGCTGGAGTTTTAAGTAGTCCTATCAGCCTCTCAGTGAGAGCCTGGGCGAAAGATAGAGTCCCGAGATGCAGGGAGAGTCTGCAAAACCAGCTCCACAAGCAATCGGCGTTGACGAGTGTCGCTGCCTGCTTTTTACACTTAAGTCCATGTCAGGAGCGAGGATACTAACCTGTCACACTTGATGGGCCATGTTCCTGTTCCACAGAGTAGATTCTGGTAAGATCGTTTCATTTTTTATTATTTAATGATAACACAGAAGACAGGGTCACAGTGTGACGCCTCTTATCTTTAAAGAATCAAGGGTTAATATTCCTGGAAAGGGGATTATTGAACAGGAATGGGTTTATACATGATATTGTTTATTGTGTCATTGCTGCGTTATGTGCGAGATGAGGCTCTGGCAATGTGTGGAACTTTTAGGTGAATTACGGGTGTATTGCGCGCCCTTTTTTGGTGCCTTTTCTCCTTAGGCAGGGGCGGTCCTGCCAGGCATTCCATGTGATCGGTTGTGGCTATCTGTCTTCCTCTGTTGATCAGCGATGCAGGCGACAAAACGGTTTCTGTAGTCCGGGTCATAGGAGGTGGTGAGTGCCCCGGCCATTGGAGGTGCCTATTTATTAAATTAATCTAGTCTGTAATAACAGCGCAAGCTATGGAAGACTGACGCGTTAGAGGGTTCTCCCTCTTTAACAAGGTCTCATTCCTGTGTTTATTGTGAGTAGCCTGCTCAACTATGTTCCACATGCCTTAATAAAGTTACGACATCTAAAAGTAAACGGATGTCTAGTACTACTGAGCTGTCCCCGTTCCGTGAGGTACGTTCCCTGCATTCGTCTCCAATTTCACATGCAGCGCCCCAGGGTCCAACCATTACTCCTGTGGGAGAGATTCGTTGGCCATCAGATTTTGCGGATCAACTGCAAACGACGGTATCCAAAGTGATCCATGCCTTACCACGTTCTGCTAAGAGCAAGCGTAGGGCGTATCATGGCGGCGCCGCCCAGGAGTTGTCTTTGGAAATATCAGAAGCATTCATTATACAATGATGAGGCCCACTCCGACACTTCGGAGGAGGCCCCTTCTGGGTCGGAATCCGTGTCATCTAAACCTCTGGCTGCGGAGGAGCCTGACTTTAGGTTTAGGATAGAGAATTTGCGCTTTTTGCTGAAGCAAGTGCTTGCTTCTCTGGAGGTTCCGGAACCGAAAGCTTCCGGAGGAACCTGCGATTCCTAAGCTTGATAAGGTATATGAGGACAGTGTGGTGCCCCAGGCCTTCCCGGTTCCTGTTAAGATGGCTAATATTATTTAGAATGAATGGGAGCGATTAGGTTCTTCCTTTTCCCCTTCTTCTTCCTTTAACACCTCAGAGCCGTCGTTTGCACTCAACTACCTTTTTAGCAATCTGGGAGCTCCTACCGGCTCCCACTCCGGCGATTGGGCCTGTATACTGACAGGCATCGCCGGGGCTTCCCGTTACGTGCGGTGACATCATGCGCAATGACGTGATGACGTCACCGCGCAACTTTATTTAAAATTTACAATACATTATAGGGAAAGGTAATCACCTAACCTTTTCAACCGTATAAGTTTTAAAAATGGTAAAAAAACAGCTTAGCACTCAAAGGGTTGAGAAACTTTTCGCGTTCCGGATTCTCAGCGTGAGCTGTGGAGTGCTATCTCCACGCTCACGAAGCGGACAACTAATCCCCTTGAGGTTAGTTCGTCATTTAAAGAGCCCATGCATAAAAAGTTGGAAAACATGTTAAGGAAGATGTTTCAACACACAGGGTTTGTTTTTCAGCCGGCAGCGGCCGTAACCACGATTGCCAGAGCTGCGACATATTGGTGTGAATCCCTGTGTGAAATGGTCGAGGTGGAGACTTCCATCGACGAGATACAGGATAAGATTAAGGCGCTGAAGGACGCCAATTCTTTCATCTGGGATGCCAATATGCAAATTATTCGCCTGAACGCTAAGGTGTCAGGTTTTTCCGTTTTAGCTCGCAGGGCTCTGTTGCTAAAGTCTTGGTCTGCGTACATAACCTCTGTTGTCCCTGCCTTTTCAAGGAAAGATTCTGCTCGGTCCAGGATTGGATTTGATCATATCCACGGTTACGGGAGGCAAGGGAACTTTCCTTCCGCAGGATAAGAAGGCTAAGCCTAAAGGATACTATGTCTTCATGTCTTGTGGACGTGTACGCTGTTCTTATCTGTGCCCTTACCTTTGGAGGGGATAGTTTATCTTCCTTATGAGTTGGGGTTTCCTCTCTCTGGAGGGTCCTTGTCCTGCCTTGTGTGTAGAAGGTTGGGTTAGGTGGCTTATTTCTGTAAGGGGCAGCATCTGCTGCTCTGTGGGCTCTGTTCCACCTGTTGGAAATTGGTCTCTCTACGTAGAGACTGTCTAAGTGAGTTGAGACAGGTCTTCCTACGGATCTATTGCACTTTTCTCTGTTCCAGGTCCTGGGGGTTCTCCATGGGGGAGCTTTATTTTGGAGGAGGGATTGGGTTGGCACCCGAGCTCTGTTGGTGTGGTTTAGTCCCCCCTTTTTTCTTCCATTCCCTGGGGGCTTGTGGTTGATGTCTTTCTGTCCCTCTGTCTATCAGACATGTCTGTCGCTTGGGCTGGTCTGGTGTTGGAGCAGGGTCTGAGATCTGTTGCTCTATTTCGTCCTCGGAGCTTTCAAGGTACAGTAAGCCTTTTTGAGGTTTCTCCTTTCTCCACATTCAAGATTTGTGGGAAGGACTTGCGGCTCTTAGATAATAGCCTGCGACATTATCCGCTGGTTAGTGGATACTTAACAATCTGAAGGATCCTATCTTCAGCTGCTTTCTACTTGCCCTGCAAGTATTTAAGATTCATAGTAATTTTTAGACCCTGCTCCAACACCAGACCAGCCCAAGCAACAGACATGACTGCTGTGTTTTTGCTTCAGGTGCTTGTTTGTCAGACCTATCTGAGTTTGCTGCACGAGGTTTCGTTCTGATTTTTTCGGTATACCTTTTTGCGACTAGGGGACCTTCGTCTTCAGTTGCTTTCTAGAGTGCGGTTGCATTGTGTTAGGGGAAGGAAGATCCTCTCTCTGTTGCAGACTCCCAGCCTTATCCCGTGGTTTCTGTATTTCTGGGGTCTGGGCGTTGCTTCCCCTTTTTTTCTATGAGACTGATTGGGTCTCTGTTAGCCTGACCTGGTTTCTCGGATTTTTGCTCTGTGTTTTTATTTAGGACTTGTTGGGCCCTTTTTCTCTTGTTAAGTGTATCCAGTCCACGGATCATCCATTACTTGTGGGATATATTCCCTTCCCAACAGGAAGTTGCAAGAGGATCACCCACAGCAGAGCTGCTATATAGCTCCTCCCCTCACATGTCATATCCAGTCATTCTCTTGCAACCCTCAACATAGATGGTCGTGAGAGGACTGTGGTGTTTTATACTTAGTTTATTCTTCAATCAAAAGTTTGTTATTTTTAAATGGCACCGGAGTGTGCTGTTTTTTCTCAGGCAGTATTTGGAAGAAGAATCTGCCTGCGTTTTCTATGATCTTAGCAGAAGTAACTAAGATCCACTTGCTGTTCTCACACATTCTGAGGAGTGAGGTAACTTCAGAAAGGGAATGGCGTGCAGGTTTTCCTGCAACTAAGGTATGTGCAGTAAAATATTTTTCTAAGGAATGGAATTGACTAAGAAAATGCTGCTGATACCGAAGTAATGTAAGTAAAGCCTTAAATGCAGTGAAAGCGACTGGTAATCAGGCCTTATTAATAAGAGATATATACTCTTTAAAAAAAATGTGTTTTAAAACGTTTGCTGGCATGTTTTAATCGTTTTTTAACGTTACATTTGGTGATAAAACTTATTGGGGCATAATTTTTCCACATGGCTGGCTTAATTTCTGCATAGAAACAGTTAACTGAGGCTTCCCACTGTTGTAATATGAGTGGGAGGGGCCTATTTTAGCGCTTTTTTGCGCAGTTAAAAATCAGACTCAGACTTCCTGCCTTCTTCCTGCATGATCCAGGACTTCTCTAGAGGGCTCAAAAAGGCTTCAAAAAGTCATATTGAGGGAGGGTAATCAGTCACAGCAGAGCTGTGACAGTGTGTTTGACTGTTTTAAAAAAACGTTTTTCTCTATTGTTTATCCGTTTTGGGTATTAAGGGGTTAATCATCCATTTGCAAGTGGGTGCAATGCTCTGCTAACTTAATACATTTACTGTGAAAATTTGGTTGGTATAACTGCTTTGGTTCATTGTTATTTCAACTTGAGACAGGTTTTGTGCTTCTTAAAGGCGCAGTAGCGTTTTTTATATTGCTTGTAAACTATTGTGAAGTGTTTTCAAGCTTGCCAGTCTATATTGCTAGTCTGTTTAAACATGTCTGACATAGATGAATCTACTTGTTCATTATGTTTGAAAGCCAGTGTGGAGCCCATAGAAATATGTGTACTAAATGTATTGATTTCACTTTAAATAATAAGGTCAGTCTTTATCTATAAAAGAATTATCACCAGACGACGAGGGGGGAAGTTATGCCGACTAACTCTCCCTCACGTGTCAGTACCTTCGCCTCCCGCTCAGGGGGCGCATGCTATTATGGCGCCAAGTACATCAGAGACGCCCATAGCAATTACTTTACAGGACATGGCTACAATCATGAATAATACCGTGTCAGAAGTATTATCTAGATTGCCAGAATTGAGAGGCAAGCGCGATAGCTCTGGGATTAGGAGAGATGCAGAGTGCGCTGGTGCTGTAAGAGCCATGTCTGATACTGCGTCACAGGTTTGCAGAACATGAGGACGGAGAGCTTCATTCTGTGGGTGACGGATCTGATCCGGGGGAAACCTGATTCAGAGATCTCTAATTTTAAATTTAAGCTTTGAGAACCTCCGTGTATTGCTTGGGGAGGTTTTAGCTGCTCTGAACGACTGTAACACAGTTGCATTTCCAGAGAAATTGTGTAGGCTGGATAGATACTATGCGGTACCGGTGTGTACTGATGTTTTCCCTATACCTAAAAGGCTTACAGAAATTATTAGCAAGGAGTGGGATAGACCCGGTGTGCCCTTTTCCCCACCTCCTATATTTAGAAAAATGTTTCCAATACACGCCACTACATGGGACTATGGCAGACGGGTCCCTAAGGTGGAGGGAGCAGTTTCTACTTTAGCAAAGCGTACCACTATCCCGGTTGAGGATAGTTGTGCTTTTTCGGATCCAATGGATAAAAAAATTAGGTTACCTTAAGAAAATGTTTTGTTCAACAAGGTTTATCCTGCAGCCCCTTGCATGCATTGCGCCTGTCACTGCTGCTGCGGCATTCTGGTTTGAGTCTCTGGAAGAGGCCATTCACACAGCTCCATTGGATGAAATTATGGACAAGCTTAAATTACTTAAGCTAGCTAACTCATTTGTTTCTGATGCCATTGTACATTTGACTAACTAACGGCTAAGAACTCCGGATTCGCCATCCAGGCGCGGAGGGCGCTATGGCTTAAATCCTGGTCAGCTGACGTGACTTCTAAATCTAAATTACTTATATTCCTTTCAAGGGGCAGACCTTATTCGGGCCCGGCTTGAAGCAATTATTGCTGGTCATTACTGGAGGTAAGGGGCATACCCTTCCTCAGGACAGGCCAAATCAAAGGCCAAACAGTCTAATTTTCGTGCCTTTTCGAAATTTCAAGGCAGGTGCAGCATCAACTTCCTCGCTCCAAAACAGGAAGGAACTGTTGCTCATTTCAGACAGGCCTGGAAACCTAACCAGTCCTGGAACAAGGGCAAGCAGGCCAGAAAACCTGCTACTGCCCCCAAGACAGCATGAAGGAACGGCCCCTATCTGGAACGGATCTAGTGGGGGGCAGACTTTCTCTCTTCGCCCAGGAGTGGGCAAGAGATGTCCAGAATCCCTGGGCCTTGGAGATCATATCTCAGGGATATCTTCTGGACTTCAAGGCTTCTCCTCCACAAGGGAGATTTCATCTTTCAAGGTTATCAGAAAACCAAATAAAGAAAGAGGCATTCCTACGCTGTGTACAAGACCTCCTAGTAATGGGGGTGATCCTCCCAGTTCTGCGGACGGAACAAGGGCAGGGATTTTATTCAAATCTGTTCGTGGTTCCCAAGAAAGAGGGTACCTTCAGACCAATTTTGGACCTAAAGATCTTAAACAAATTCCTAAGAGTTCCATCATTCAAAATGGAAAATATACGGACCATCCTGCCCATGAACCAAGAGGGTCAATACATGACCACAGTGGACTTAAAGGATGCCTACCTTCACATACCGATTCACAAAGATCATCATCGGTTCCTAAGATTTGCCTTTCTAGACAGGCATTACCAATTTGTAGCTCTCCCCTTCGGGTTGGCTACGGCCCTGAGAATCTTTACAAAGGTTCTGGGCTCACTTCTGGCGGTTCTAAGACCGCGAGGCATAGCGGTGGCTCCGTATCTAGACGACATCCTGATACAGGCGTCAAGCTTTCAAATTGCCAAGTCTCATACAGAGATAGTTCTGGCATTTCTGAGGTCGCATGGGTGGAAGGTGAACGTGAAAAAGAGTTCTCTATCACCACTCACAAGAGTCTCCTCCTAGGGACTCTGATAGATTCTGTAGAAATGAAAGGCCAGGTTATCAAAAACTTTTAAATGCATGCCGTTGTCCTTCATTCCATTCCACGCCTGTCAGTGGCTCAGTGCATGGAAGTAATCGGCTTAATGGTAGGCAATGGACATAGTGCCATTTGCGCGCCTGCATCTCAGACCGCTGCAATTGTGGCATGCTGGGTCAGTGGAATGGGGATTACTCAGATTTGTCCCCCCCTACTAAATCTGGATCAAGAGACCAGAGATTCTCTTCTCTGGTAGCTATCTCGGGTCCATCTGTCCAAGGGTATGACCTTTCGCAGGCCAGATTGGACGATTGTAACAACAGATGCCAAGCCTTCTAGGCTGGGGCGCAGTCTGGAATTCCCTGAAGGCTCAGGGATCGTGGACTCAGGAGGAGAAACTCCTCCCAATAAATATTCTGGAGTTAAGAGCAATATTCAATGCTCTTCTGGCTTGGCCTCAGTTAGCAACACTGAGGTTCATCAGATTTCAGTCGGACAACATCACGACTGTGGCTTACATCAACCATCAAGGGGGAACCAGGAGCTCCCTAGCGATGTTAGAAGTCTCCAAGATAATTCTCTGGGCAGAGTCTCACTCTTGCCACTTGTCAGCGATCCACATCCCAGGCGTGGAGAACTGGGAGGCGGATCTTCTAAGTCGTCAGACTTTTCATCGGGGGAGTGGGAACTCCATCCGGAGGTGTTTGCTCAACTGGTCCATCGTTGGGGCCAAACCAGAACTGGATCTCATGGCGTCTCGCCAGAACGCCAAACTTCCTCGTTACGGATCCAGGTCCAGGGACCCGGGAGCGACGGCTGATAGATGCTCTAGCAGCTCCTTGGTTCTTCAACATGGCTTATGTGTTTCCACCGTTTCCTCTGCTGCCTCGACTGATTGCCAAGGTCAAACAGGAGAGAGCATCAGTGATTCTGATAGCGCCTGCGTGGCCACGCAGGACCTGGTATGCAGACCTAGTGGACATGTCGTCCTGTCCACCATGGACTCTACCTCTGAGACAAGACCTTCTAATACAAGGTCCTTTCAATCATCCTAATCTAATTTCTCTGAGACTGACTGCATGGAGATTGAACAGCTTGATCCTATCAAGCGTGGCTTCTCAGAGTCAGTTATTGATACCTTAATACAGGCACGAAAGCCTGTTACCAGGAAAATCTACCATAAGATATGGCATAAATACCTGTATTGGTGCGAATCCAAGAGTTACTCATGGAGTAAGGTTAGGATCCTAGGATATTGTCCTTTCTCCAAGAGGGTTTGGAAAAAGGCTTATCAGCTAGTTTGTTAAAGGGACAGATTTCTGCTCTGTCTATCTTTTGCACAAGCGTCTGGCAGAAGTTCCAGACGTCCAGCGCTTTTTGTCAGGCTTTGGCTAGGATTAAGCCTGTGTTTAAAACTGTTGCTCCTCCGTGGAGCTTAAACTTGGTTCTTAAAGTTCTTCAAGGTGTTCCGTTTGAACCCCTTCATTCCATTGATATTAAACTTTTATCTTGGAAAGTTCTGTTTTTGATGGCTATTTCCTCGGCTCGAAGAGTCTCTGAGTTATCTGCCTTACATTGTGATTCTCCTTATCTGATTTTTCATTCAGACAAGGTAGTTCTGCGTACTAAACCTGGGTTTTTACCTAAGGTGGTTTCTAACAGGAATATCAATCAAGAGATTGTTGTTCCATCATTGTGTCCTAATCCTTCTTCAAAGAAGGAACGTCTTTTGCATAATCTGGACGTAGTCCGTGCCTGAAGTTCTATCTACAGGCAACTAAAGATTTTCGTCAAACTTCTTCCCTGTTTGTCGTTTATTCTGGACAGAGGAGAGGTCAAAAGCTTCGGCAACCTCTCTCTCTTTTTGGCTTCGTAGCATAATACGATTAGCCTATGAGACTGCTGGACAGCAGCCTCCTGAAAGAATTACAGCTCATTCTACTAGAGCTGTGGCTTCCACTGGGCCTTTAAGAATGAGGCTTCTGTTGAACAGATTTGCAAGGCTGCAACTTGGTCTTCGCTTCACACCTTTTCAAAATTTTACAAATTTGACACTTTTGCTTCTTCGGAGGCTGTTTTTGGGAGAAAGGTTCTACAGGCAGTGGTTCCCTTCGTTTAAAGTTCCTGCCTTGTCCCTCCCATCATCCGTGTACTTTAGCTTTGGTATTGGTATCCCATAAGTAATGGATGACCCGTGGACTGACCACACTTAACAAGAGAAAACATAATTTATGCTTACCTGATAAATTTATTTCTCTTTGTAGTGTAGTTCAGTCCACGGCCCGCCCTGTCTTTTTAGAGGCAGTTCTAAATTTTAATTAAAACTCCAGTCACCACTGCACCCTATAGGTTTCTCCTTTCTCGTCTTGTTTCGGTCAAATGACTGGATATGACATGTGAGGGGAGGAGCTATATAGCAGCTCTGCTTGGGTGATCCTCTTGCAACTTCCTGTTGGGAAGGAGAATATATCCCATAAGTAATGGATGACCCGTGGACTGAATACACTTCAAGAGAAATAAATTTATCAGGTAAGCATAAATTATGTTTTTTCTGGAGTTCCTTATGCTAGCTGGAGGCTAGCTCAGCATACTAATGCACTGTGGCTACTCTGCACTGTAGCAAACTGAGGGTTGCAAGTTCGATCCCGACGAGGTCTACTCAGCCTTTCCTCCTTTCGAGGTTGATAAAATGAGTGGCGCCTTGAGTTCCTTAAGGGGGATTAGCCGCGCTTTACAAGTACAATCATGTTTTCTCCATGCCTTTTCTTCTTTGTGGAAGAATATGGTAGTTTTGAATATGGTGTGTTGTTTGGAGCCTGACTGCTGGGGACGGTGTCTCTTGGAGGCTGTTGAATCAGTCGAGTCTAGTTCCTGCGGTCTCTAGCAAGGGTGTGGACTATCTGCGGGTCAGTGTCCTTGGGCCTTTTCCCTTTTTTCAAAGTTGTTCTCGGTTTTAGACGAAGCAGGATTTTGTTGGGTAGGGGTTTTCAGGCCAGGTGCCCTCAGAATGGGCCGCCTCTTGTACCCTCCCGTTTTTGCATTCAGTGTCCTCTATAGCTTGGGTATTGTTTTCCCAAAAGTAATGACTTGCTGTGGACTCTTTCCATTTATGAAGAAAATCTTAAATGATGCTTGCCTGATAATTTTCTTTTATTCAGATGGAGAGAGTCCACAGCTCCCCGCCCGTATTTTTTTCTGTGGGGCGTCTGTTATTTTTGTTCTTCTTCTGGCACCTTTTCACCCTGATGTTTCTTCTATTGTTCCTTGTTCCTCTGCAGAATGACTGGAGGATGAGGGAAGTGGGAGGAGCATTTAAGCCATCGGCTGGGGTGTCTTTGCCTCCTCCTGGTGGCCAGGTACTAAATTCCCAAAAGTAATGAATGCAGCTGTGCACTCTTTCCATCTGAAGAAAAGAAAATTATCAGGTAAGCATAATTTAAGTTTTTACTCCTTGTCAGAAATGTTTCTTTTTATAAAAACCTTTTTAACAAAGAGTTTTGCAAATTTTGCTAATCCATATACTTGGTTCGTTTAGCTCCAGTACTAAATTTTACTTTTGACTTTTATGTCTTTTTATTCATATGAAGTTTACATTACCTTTTTTCAACTATTAGTTTTTATCTTTTCATTTTCACTTGGCAGCGTCTGTGAGCTCCATGTCAGAAGTACATTCACCACCAAATATTGGGTTAAGACGTAGTGGGCAAATTGAGGGTGTTCGACAGATGCATAGCAATGCACCGAGAAGTGAAATGGCCACTGAGAGAGATCTTGTGGCTTGGAGTAGAAGAGTTGTAGTGCCAGAACTCCCTGCAGGGGTATCCAGGTAAAGTTTTTTTTTATTATTTTCCTCAATTGATAAATAAATAAACCATGTTCAAAGAAGTTGAAAACACTTTGAGTTTGGGTTCAAGTCACGGATGTTTCACAGGCACATGTCCTTCACACACAATGCATTTTCATTTTGTACTTTAGCAGCCAATAATTTTAACCTTTTTTCTTTACCATTATTATTTTATTTTATGTTAAGAATCACAAAACCGCCGTGAAATTTGCTTAGCAAATCTGACTTAAAGTGATGGTAAAGTTCATTGCTCTGCACAATAGCATTAGAAGAGGTATCATCAAAAATAAACATCACTTTCATTCATGATTTTTTTTTTTTTTAAAACTGCCAAATTAACCTCTTATTGCCGATACTGGCAATGCCGGTCATTGTATTTGGGATGCCACTCCTCCACCCACCGCCAATGTCCTTTTTTTTTTTATTTTCATGACATTTGTATATTATATCCAATTGATCTCCCGGGCCGTTAGGTGCTCAACCCTCCAGAAAAAAACGTCATTCGGAAGTAATGTGCATGTCCTTCATTTCACCCTGATCGAAGTGCACATGAATGACTACATAGATAGCGGGTGGGACTGCTCTTACGTCACAGGCAGTTTAAAGACGAAACTTTAATTGGATGGAGGGTAAGGGCAGGTTAATACTTAGATATAAAATATCATTTTAAAAGCTTAGGGATAATTTGAGAAAAAAATAAATAAATTAAGCAGCTATAGTATATATCATATTGGTAACCTAATGAGCTATTACAGAAAGCTCATATTTTACCATCACTTTAAGGTAAATCATTGTGCAGTCACCTTTTGAATAAGTGTAAATAATTGAAAACTAAATTGATTTTCACTAGCTGTTAATTATGATAATAACGTTCATGATTCACAGTGGTTTGCTTGTAACTAAGATCCTTCTCAAGGTCTCAACTTTCTGTGGAGTTAGATAATTTTCGTTTTGCATTTTTATGCCCCTTTTAGAAAGTTTTTCCAATATTATTTATTTATTTTACCTATTATAAACATTAGATGACAACACAGACTTAAATTCCTGCAATAGAGCAAAGAATTTCTGGAAAGATAGATTGTCCAGTTGATAACGGCATTGTTGCACACCACCTAATTAGCGTGTTGAAGCTGGGCTTGAGTGGTTTTTCTTACCAAAAGCTTTTATACACATGGATTTTTTTAATTTATTGCCTTTTTGTACCTCATGTCTGCATTAGCAAGACAGATGTTTCCTCTGCTGAACTACAAGCCTGTATGAGCAATTAAAATTAGTTGTATTGTCTGACTTGGCATGCTATTGTGGTTCTATTTAGTTTTCTTTCATACAAGTGGTGAGAGTCACAATCCATTACTTCTGAAAAGCTACCTCTTCCTACCACTAGGAGGAGGCAAATATTCCCAAACCACAAGAGCTCTATAAAACCCCTCCCACCTTACACGGTACCTCAGTCTTGTCTTTGCGTCCGCTGACGGAAGGTGAAGAATGGAGATTGTGGCATATGATTCTTCAATGAGAGGAGGGGCTTTTCAGTCTCTGGTTGGCCTGTTTTCCCCTCAGAGTACAGTGGCTTGTCAGAGGGATGTATATGGGGTATGGTTAGTTTTGCTCTCATTTCCACCTCATTGGAAAGTTTTTCACTAACCTTCCATTGTGGTCGCAGGGGACCTTTTCTTTGCCTACAATATACTCCCATTCCATAACTCTCTCTAATATGTTTACAGTACTGGTTTGGCTTTCTACTGGTTGTTTTCTGGAAGATCAGTGTTTATTGGTAAGTATCATATTCCTTATTTATATGACACTCAGTATCCTTGATTGGGCAATTTATAATTATATATATATATATATATATATATTATATATATATATATATATATATATATTTTTTTCTTTTTTTTCTTTCATGTAAATTAGCAAGAGTCCATGAGCTAGTGACGTATGGGATATACATTCCTACCAGGAGGGGCAAAGTTTCCCAAACCTCAAAATGCCCTATAAATACACCCCCTCACCACACCCACAAATCAGTTTTACAAACTTTGCCTCCTGTGGAGGTGGTGAAGGAAGTTTGTGCTAGATTCTACGTTGATATGCGCTCCGCAGCAGGTTGGAGCCCGGTTTTCCTCTCAGCATGCAGTGAATGTCAGAGGGATGTGAAGAGAGTATTGCCTATTTGAATTCAATGATCTCCTTCTACGGGGTCTATTTCATAGGTTTTCTGTTATCGGTCGTAGAGATTCATCTCTTACCTCCCTTTTCAGATTGACGATATACTCTTATATACCATTACCTCTACTGATTCTCGTTTCAGTACTGGTTTGGCTTTCCTGGGGTAAGTAAGTCTTATTTTTGTGACACTCTAAGCTATGGTTGGGCACTTTTATATAAAGTTCTAAATAATTGTGTTTAAACATTTATTTGCCTTGATTCAGGGATGTTCAACAATTCCTTATTTCAGACAGTCAGTTTCATTATTTGGGATAATGCATTTGAATAATCAATTTTTTTCTTACCTTAAAATTTGACTTTTTTCCCTGTGGGCTGTTAGGCTTGCGGGGGCTGAAAATGCTTCATTTTATTGCGTCATTCTTGGCGCGGACTTTTTTGGCGCAAAAAATTATTTGTTATTTCCGGCGTCGTTCTTGTCACCGGAAGTTGCGTGATTTTTTTACGTTTTTGCGCCAAAAGTGTCGGCGTTACCGAATGTGGCGTCATTTTTGGCGCCAAAAGCATTTAGGCGCCAAATAATGTGGGCGTCTTTTTTGGTAGCTAAAAAATATGGGCGTCATTATTGTATCCACATTATTTAAGTCTCATTGTTTATTTGCTTCTGGTTGCTAGAAGCTTGTTCACTGGCATTTTTTCCCATTCCTGAAACTGTCATTTAAGGAATTTGATCAATTTTGCTTTATATGTTGTTTTTTCTATTACATATTGCAAGATTTCTCAGATTGACCCTGAATCAGAAGATACGTCTGGAAAATCGCTGCCTGATGTTGGATCTACCAAAGTTAAGTGTATTTGCTGTAAACTTGTGGTATCTGTTCCTCCAGCTGTTGTTTGTAATGAATGTCATGACAAACTTGTTAATGCAGATAATATTTCCTTTAGTAATGTTACATTACCTGTTGCTGTTCCATCAACATCTAATACTCAGAGTGTTCCTGTTAGCATAAGAGATTTCGTTTCTAAATCCATTAAGAAGGCTATGTCTGTTATTCCTCCTTCTAGCAAACGGAAAAGGTCTTTTAAAACTTCTCATTTTTCAGATGAATTTTTAAATGAACATCATCATTCTGATTCTGATAATGTTTCCTCTGGTTCAGAGGATTCAGTTTCAGAGGTTGATGCTGATAAATCTTCATATTTATTCAAAATGGAATTTATTCGTTCTTTACTTAAAGAAGTCTTAATTGCATTAGAGATAGAGGAATCTGGTCCCCTTGATACTAAATCTAAACGTTTAAATAAGGTTTTTAAATCTCCTGTAGTTATTCCAGAAGTTTTTCCTGTCCCTGATGCTATTTCTGAAGTAATTTCCAGGGAATGGAATAATTTGGGTAATTCATTCACTCCTTCTAAACGTCTTAAGCAATTATATCCTGTGCCATCTGACAGATTAGAGTTTTGGGACAAAATCCCTAAGGTTGATGGGGCTATCTCTACTCTTGCTAAACGTACTACTATTCCTACGGCAGATAGTACTTCCTTTAAGGATCCTTTAGATAGGAAAATTGAATCCTTTCTAAGAAAAGCTTACTTATGTTCAGGTAATCTTCTTAGACCTGCTATATCTTTAGCGGATGTTGCTGCAGCTTCAACTTTTTGGTTGGAAGCTTTAGCGCAACTAGTATCAGATCATAATTCTCATAGCATTGTTAATCTTCTTCAACATGCTAATAATTTTATTTGTGATGCCATCTTTGATATCATCAGGGTTGATGTCAGGTATATGTCTCTAGCTATTTTAGCTAGAAGAGCTTTATGGCTTAAAACTTGGAATGCTGATATGTCTTCTAAGTCAACTTTGCTTTCCCTTTCTTTCCAGGGTAATAAATTATTTGGTTCACAGTTGGATTCTATTATTTCAACTGTTACTAGAGGGAAAGGAACTTTTTTACCACAGGATAAAAAATCTAAAGGTAAATTTAGGTCTTCCTTTCGTCACAATAAGGAACAAAAGCCTGATCCTTTCCCTACAGGAGCAGTATCAGTTTGGAAACCATCTCCAGTCTGGAATAAATCCAAGCCTTTTAGAAAGCCAAAGCCAGCTCCTAAGTCAACATGAAGGTGCGGCCCTCATTCCAGCTCAGCTGGAAGGGGGCAGATTACGATTTTTCAAAGAAATTTGGATCAATTCGATTCACAATCTTTGGATTCAGAACATTGTTTCACAAGGGTACAGAATAGGCTTCAAGATAAGGCCTCCTGCAAGAAGATTTTTTCTTTCCTGTGTCCCAGTAAATCCACTGAAGGCTCAAGCATTTCTGAAATGTGTTTCAGATCTAGTGTTGGCTGGGGTAATTATACCAGTTCCAGTTCTGGAACAGGGGCTGGGATTTTACTCAAATCTTTTCATTGTACCAAAGAAGGAGAATTCCTTCAGACCAGTTCTGGATTTAAAAATATTGAATCATTATGTAAGGATACCAACATTCAAGATGGTAAATATAAGGACTATTCTGCTTTTTGTTCATCAAGGGCATTATATGTCCACAATAGATTTACAGGATGCATATCTGCATATTCCGATTCATCCAGATCACTATCAGTTTCTGAGATTCTCTTTCCTCGACAAGCATTACCAGTTTGTGGCTCTGCCGTTTGGCCTAGCAACAGCTCTGAGGATTTTTACAAAGGTTCTCGGTGCCCTTCTCTCTGTAATCAGAGAACAGGGTATTGTGGTATTTCCTTATTTGGACGATATCTTGGTACTTGCTCAGTCTTCACATTTAGCAGAATCTCATACGAATCGACTTATATTGTTTCTTCGAGAACATGGTTGGAGGATCAATTTACCAAAAAGTTCATTGATTCCTCAGACAAGGGTAACCTTTTTAGGTTTCCAGATAGATTCAGTGTCCATGACTCTGTCTCTGACAGACAAGAGATGTCTAAAATTGGTTTCAGCTTGTCGAAACCTTCAGTCTCAATCATTCCCTTCGGTAGCCTTATGCATGGAAATTCTAGGTCTTATGACTGCTGCATCGGACGCGATTCCCTTTGCTCGTTTTCACATGCGACCTCTTCAGCTCTGTAATGCTGAACCAGTAGTGCAGGGATTATACAAAGATATCTCAATTAATATCTTTAAAAACCGATTGTACGACAATCTCTGACGTGGTGGACAGACCACCATCGTTTAGTTCAGGGGGGCTTCTTTTGTTCTTCCGACCTGGACTGTGATTTCAACAGATGCAAGTCTGACAGGTTGGGGAGCCGTTTGGGGGTCTCTGACAGCACAAGGGGTTTGGGAATCTCAGGGGGTGAGATTACCAATCAACATTTTGGAACTCCGTGCAATTTTCAGAGCTCTTCAGTCATGGCCTCTTCTAAAGAGAGAGTCGTTCATTTGTTTTCAGACTGACAATGTCACAACCGTGGCATATGTCAATCATCAAGGAGGGACTCACAGTCCTCTGGCTATGAAAGAAGTATCTCGAATACTGGTATGGGCGGAATCCAGCTCCTGTCTAATTTCTGCGGTTCATATCCCAGGTATAGACAATTGGGAAGCGGATTATCTCAGTCGCCAAACGTTACATCCGGTGCGAATGGTCTCTTCACCCAGAGGTATTTCTTCAGATTGTTCAAATATGGGGACTTCCAGAAATAGATCTGATGGCTTCTCATCTAAACAAGAAGCTTCCCAGGTATCTGTCCAGATCCAGGGATCCTCAAGCGGAGGCAGTGGATGCATTGTCACTTCCTTGGAAGTATCCTGCCTATATCTTTCCGCCTCTAGTTCTTCTTCCAAGTGTGATTTCTAAGATTCTAAAGGAGTGCTCGTTTGTTTTGCTGGTGGCTCCAGCATGGCCTCACAGGTTTTGGTATGCGGATCTTGTCCGGATGGCCACTTGCCAACCGTGGACTCTTCGTTAAGACCAGACCTTCTATCGCAAGGTCCTTTTTTCCATCAGGATCTCAAATCCTTAAATTTGAAGGTATGGAGATTGAACGCTTGATTCTCAGTCATAGAGGTTTCTCTGATTCTGTGATTAATACTATGTTACAGGCTCGTAAATCTGTATCTAGGAAGATATATTATTGAGTCTGGAAGATATACATTTCTTGGTGTTTTTCTCATCATTTTTCTTGGCATTCTTTTAGAATTCCTAGAATTTTACAGTTTCTTCAAGGATGGTTTGGATAAAGGTTTGTCTGGCAAGTTCCTTGAAAGGACAAATCTCTGCTCTTTCTGTTCTTTTTTCACAGAAAGATTGCTAGTCTTCCTGATATTCATTGTTTTGTACAAGCTTTGGTTCATATAAAACCTGTCATTAAGTCAATCTCTCCTCCTTGGAGTTTGAATTTGGTTCTGGGGGCTCTTCAAGCTCCTCCGTTTGAACCTATGCATTCGCTGGACATTAAATTACTTTCTTGGAAAGTTTTGTTTCTTTTGGCCATCTCTTCTGCTAGAAGAGTTTCTGAATTATCTGCTCTTTCTTGTGAGTCTCCTTTTCCTGATTTTTCATCAGGATAAGGCGGGTGTTGCGAACTTCTTTTTAAATTTTTACCTAAGGTTGTGAATTCTAACAACATTTAGTAGAGAAATTGTGGTTTCTTCATTGTGTCCTAATCCTAAGAATTCTAAGGAAATGTCGTTTGCATTCTTTGGATGTAGTTAGAGCTTTGAAATATTATGTTGAAGCTACTAAGGATTTCCGAAAGACTTCTAGTCTATTTATCTTTTCCGGTTCTAGGAAAGGTCAGAAGGCTTCTGCCATTTCTTTGGCATCTTGGTTAAAATCTTTGATTCATCATGCTTATGTCGAGTCGGTGTAAAACTCCGCCTCAAAGGATTACAGCTCATTCTTACTAGGTCAGTTTCTACTTCCTGGGCGGTTTAGGAATGAATCTTCGGTTGATCAGATTTGCAAAGCAGCCACTTGGTCTTCTTTGCATACTTTTACTAAATTCTAACATTTTGATGTGTTTTCTCTTCTGAAGCAGTTTTTGGTAGAAAAGTACTTCAGGCAGCTGTTTCAGTTTGATTCTTCTGCTTATAATTTCAGTTTTTTTCATTATAAGATTTAAACTTTGTTTTGGGTGTGGATTTTTTTCAGCGGAATTGGCTGTCTTTATTTTATCCCTCCCTCTCTAGTGACTCTTGCGTGGAAGATCCACATCTTGGGTAGTCATTATCCCATACGTCACTAGCTCATGGACTCTTGCTAATTACATGAAAGAAAACATAATTTATGTAAGAACTTACCTGATAAAATTCATTTCTTTCATATTAGCAAGAGTCCATGAGGCCCACCCTTTTTTTGTGGTGGTTATGATTTTTTTGTATAAAGCACAATTATTCCAATTCCTTATTTTTTTATGCTTTCGCACTTTTTTCTTATCACCCCACTTCTTGGCCTATACGTTTAAACTTGATTTGTGGGTGTGGTGAGGGGTGTATTTATAGGCATTTTGAGGTTTGGGAAACTTTGCCCCTCCTGGTAGGAATGTATAATCCCATACGTCACCTACGCTCATGGACCTCTTGCTAAATGAAAGAAATGAATTATCAGGTAAGTTCTTACATAAATTATGTTTTTTTTTATTTTTTTAAATTTATTTTTTTAAAGAATAACAATTTTGGTTAGACTGTCCCTTAAGGACTAAATTTGATTTCTTGCCTAAAGTGTATCTCAGACAATATCAGTAGGGAAATTGTTGTTCTCTTATTTTGTGTACTAATCCCAAGAATTGCTTCAGAGAGATCTTTGCATAATTCTAGTTGTTGTTAGATCATTGAAATATTATATTAATACAAATAATTTCAGATACACTTCTAGTTTTAACTTTTCTGGTTCTAGGAAAGGACAATGAGTTTCTGTTGTTTTTTTTTTTGCCTCTTGGTTGAAAAGCTTTGATTCATAAGACTTACTTAGAGGTAGGTCAGTCTCCACCTAAACGGATTACGGTAATTCTACATCAGTTGCACTTCTTGTGCTTTCAAGATTGAGTCTTCAGTTGACCAAGGCAGCTAATTGGTCTTCTTTGCATACTTTTTAAATTCTACCATTTTGATGGGGGTTTTCTTTGTCTGAGGCAACCTTTTGGTAGGAAAGTCCTTGTCTCAGCTTAATTTTATTTTGCTGTTGATTACATTTTAAGTGCATTAAAAAAGTGCCCTTTTTGGGTTCTATTGGGGTTATAGATTGTTTTTCCAGTGCAAAAAAAAGATGTTTATTAAATCCCACCCTTTTTGTCTCAATACTTGTGGACTTCACAGCTTGGGTATTAGGAGTAATGGATCGTGGACTCTTACCACTTGTATGAAAGAAAACAATTTATGCAAAAAAAAAGCAAAAAGGAGGAGAGACAGACATGATTATTATTTTTATACACTGTTGCAATTCATAGCGAACAGAGGTGCAGACCCTCAAAATTAAATATAAATAAAAAATTAAATATTATTCAAAAGAAATAAAGATAAATCAGGATATAATCCTGATACAGAGAGGGAATTCAGCACTCTTTTAGTAAAATAATACAAGCTTTATTAGCCAATTGTAATACAAAAAGTACTAATATTACTGGGTAAAAAAAAAACACCTCTCCCAAACCTAGATCATACTAAAAACATATGCTAAGAAAACCGCTTCTCTTACGGTCCTGTGAAACAACAAATGTACCCGATTTTCAAGCTCTGCTTTTAACTTTAATTCTAGCTATAGGTTAAGCATATTATAATGTTAAAATGAGCTGTAAATAGACAATATACTTCCTCGGCTGAACTGAACACAACCAGTTGCATATATGCCACTCCTGATTTCCTCAATGCTTGTGTCTAGTTCAGAAATGGCAGAGTGTACTTTAATCCCACAAAGCAGTTAAACACATAGTGGAAAGCAAAAGAAAAATGCCCTGAAGCCCCACATAATTTTGCTATTGTACACTTATTTTCTTTTAAGTTTCACCTTAATTATCTGTTTGTTCTAATCTCTGGCTGGTGAAGTATTAAAAAGTAATAAATAAAAATATAAATATGGCAGTAAGAGTCCACCAAATCCATTCATTACCTGTGGGAAATACTAAACCTGGCTACTAGGAGGTGACAAAGACACCCCAAACAGAGCATTGAAATATCCCTCCCACTTCCACTACACTCCCAGTAGCTCTTTGCCTTGTTTCATGGAGGTAGGCAGAGAGAATGCTTTGTTGAAGATTCTGAGCCGTCTACCTCTCATGACTCGGCGTCCCATGAGATAACTACCCTTGCTACATTATCCACTCCACATGCAGTTCCCCGTAGCACAGCTAATCCTCCATCCGAGGGGACCTTCTTCCTGCTTACTTTGCCGCGCAGTTGCCAATGGTGGTGTCTGCGGCCCTCAGTGCATTACCTCGCTCTAACAAATGCAAGAGAAAGGTAAACATAACTCTCCTGACCCGGAGTCATCTAAATATCGGATTTAGCTATTATGTCCCAGTAATACGATGATGAGTTAACCTCTGTAGCTTCAGAGGGTGAACTTTCTGGGTCGAAGTCCTTAGCATCTAACCCTCCTTCTGTGAGAACCGTCCTTTAGATTTAAAATTGAGCACTTGCGTTTTTTTATTAAAGGAGGTTCTGTCTACGTTAGAGGCTCCAGAGGCCGCACTGCCTGAAGAACCTATGATACCTAAATTAGACAGAGTTTACGAAGACAGGAAAGTTCCTTTGACTTTTCCTGTGCCGGTTTAAGATGGTAAACATTATTAAAGGGACACTAAACCCAAATTTTTTCTTTCATAAATCCAATAAAGGATTAAATTTCTTTTTAAAGAAACGATGAGTAAACGGATTTCATCCTTACTTGTGGGATTACGCCTCCTGATCAGCAGGAGGAGGCAAAGAGCACCACAGCAGAGCTGTTAAATAGCTCCTCCCTTCCCTCCCACTCCAGTCATTCTCTTTGCCTACGTTAGTGATAGGAAGAGGTAAAGTGAGGTGCTAGATTAGATTCTTCAATCAAGAGTTTTATTTTTAAAGTAGTGCCAGAGTGTGCTGCTTTGTTTAGGGTGTAGCCTTAGTCCATATCAGTCTAAGTAGTGCTTTTGGTGGCTTTAAAGCAATGGGAACTTGTGGGACATAATCTCACTGCGCCTCCCATACATTTATGCTGCCCTAACCCTGAAAAATCTGAGGGATATTACTTAGTATTTTCTCCTCTTTCACAGGTCCATGTGAGGATTAGGACCTCGCAAACCTGGAGGCTGCCTTTGCTGTCGGGCGGCAGGATGAGGTAAGTGCTGACTTTTATTTCTGGGGACATGAAGAAGAAACTCAGAAGAAGTTGGGCACTTACTCTGTATTGGATTTATAAAGAAGCCCTTAATGGATGGGCACTTTATTTTATTTTACATAAACCTCTGATACCTAAGAGATTATGTGTGACAGCTAGTGCAGGCACTGGGCTCATAGGGCATGACGATGGTGGTAGTCACATCTCCCGGCAGTTACTTAAGAACCATGCTGTCCGGGAGATGACTGTACTAATATTCCCAAGGCGGGTTTAGTTTTACTATTGGACTCTGAGACACTTTTCTAATCTCCCGGCGGTTACATAAGAAACATGCCGACCTGGAGATTGATGTGCTGACATCACCTTAGGCGGGTGTACTATCTGGCCATTATACTTATTAGTCTCTGAGGTGCTGTATTTAATCTCCCGGCGGTTTCATAAGAAGCATTGCCGACCGGGAGATTACTGTGCTGCTATTGCCCTAGGCGGTTGTTATTACATTTATTTGTCTATTGTCATGTTTAGTCTCTGGGTACTTATCTCATCTCCCGGCGTTTACAAGCAGACTGGGAGATGAGTTTGTCAAGTTTTTTTGGTCTGTCTCGGGAATTGACATAGTGCGCCATAGAACAATATGGCGACCTGGAGAAGTTTTTTTGTTGTTACCGCCCACGACGGGCGGTCCTTGGTGGGGGGCGGTATGGCTTTGTTGCGCCTTTTTTTTTCCCCTTCTCTTCCGGAGCAGTTGCTGGTCCTATATGCAGACTCTATGCTGTATGTGTAATGAGACCGAAGACTGTCTTCCCTGTTGCGGATCAATGTGCTGCTCAAAGGAGATGTTTTTTTTCAGATAGGCACCTCAGCCTTTTTACTGCTGAGGGGTTTTTGGTAACTTACACAGCCTATTTAAGCTGTTCTGCCATATTTACAATAATAATAATTTAAAAAAAAAAAAAAAAGTTGATCTTTTAAAATGTAAAGTGACAGTACCGTTTTTTGTATGGGTACAGTTATTCACTGATTAAAGGATTTTTTTTGAGAGCTCTTGGTTTCTCTTGTCAATAAGGTATGGACAAGAGGCTATGCAGAGAGTTTTTATGTTACACAACATTTAACCACCAACTCTTTGGCTATTTCTTATGTATGTGAGGAATTTATTCCTTAGGACTAGTGTTTTGTTCTGAGACAACAGTTTTCAAGAGGTGGTTGTTCAGAAATTTAATTTCAATGTTTTTTTCATAAAATTTTCCCTTTTTGAAGTCCCAAAATTTTATTGCCCTAACATGCAGTGCCCTGCGCTTCCTCTATAGCTCATTTGAGTTACTTATTAGACTTCGCTTTTCTCAGGTGTTTTTGATGCGTTGTCTGCTTTCCCAATATTACAGGAAAGCGTTTGAGGTAGTACAGACTTTCAGCAGGAGAGGTTTCTACAACAGTGTAATTCCTCTTGTTGATGCTGAAATCGTATTTCTTTTTTTCTTTTTTTTT